>NC_143398.1:219498053-219650288 GCF_052110815.1 Crocodylus siamensis | reverse complement strand
AGGCTGCTCTTGCACTGACCTGTGGCCTAGTAGTTAGATCCTACAGCTTTCACTCCCCAATCAGTAACCTAAACCCCTTCAGGGTGACAAGGTACCTAAAACCTGAGCCACCAGCCCTAAACAAATTTCCTACTTGCTTGGCTGAGAAACAAGGGTGGTTGTCACCCTTCTTGTGATTTACACAAAGTTATACGCCTTCCTGTAACGGCATAGGATTTAACATGTGCATAAGTAACCCAAGATGTGACTTACCTTGCTACTGTAGCTGCTTAAGTACTAGTTACCTGGCTAAAGGTAGAGTGGAGGTGGAGTTAAGCTTAGTCTGCAGATCAGGCTGGGCCTACTCAAAGATGCCTTGCTTTATCTACTTTTCACTTTCCATCAGCCAGGCATGTTAACACACCTGCATCACCCATTCCTGCATGCATAGTGCCCTCGAGCATTGATGATCCCCAGCCCATGCTTAAATACTTGCAATACCTGATTAAACTAGCCACGCTTGGGTGAGGCCACTCTGGGATTTTTAATCGGCAGGAGATTGCAGAGCACCAGTTACCGAAGGCCTGAGTGAATATAGCTCGTTCTAAACAACGTTCAAATATTTGGGACTACCTGGATGGATTTTTTTAATACCTTTGGGAAAAAATATGAAAGAAGCTAAAGGCCCTGTAGATATAAGCAGAGCAAAGGAAGCTTGAGCCTAACTGGCAAACAATGTAATCAATGTTACTTACACCAGCAGTAGATGGGTGGGAGGGAACAGACGACACTGTTGTCTGCTGGGTGGCAACAGATGATGATCTTTGTTGTGGCAGCTCTACAGTTTTAGCCTGCTTGTAGCCAACTAGGGAATAAAAGAGTGGTAAATGAGCGACAGGCTTGTTCCTTACCTCCCCCTCTCAATGTTGTTTTTCCAAAGCTATGAACTGTGTTTTTGATACTTGTAAATAAATTATATTGCACCAACTCAGCAAATCCCCATAACCCCATTGACCTCCATGCCAGTGTAGGTCAATTGGTGAGTCTGGCCAGTATCTGAAGTTCAAATGCATTGGGTATTGGGAAAATGGCATTACTGTTTATTTTTATATATTGCCTTGTAGTCCTGTCCAGACCTTTACCTAGAAAACAGGGTTTTTTCCCCTGCATTTTCCAACTTGCACAAATGTATCTCTGCTACATTACAGAGTTGGGACTAGAACTCAGGATCCTCATTTCTGTTGCTCTAACCCAAGTGACATGCTGGAGCAGGACCTGATATTTCAGAGCTGGTGGACGCCAGCCCAGTAGAGGTTCAGCATTACTTCCCCCTCTCAGTTCACTCTGCTCTCATTGGGCAAGGCCACCCGTGCCCTTTCCTACAGAGTGCTGAGGGTCCTACAGGCCCTTCCCCTCGACGGGTGGGTAGAGATGTTTCCCTATCCCTCTCCACTGTTGACTTTCACTCCCACAGTACACACTGGGGCATGCCCATCAGCTAATGCACACCAACACAATCACCTTGCTGATTTCATGTGTGCAAAGGGAAGAAGAGAGTGAGGTAAGACATAAAAAAGTGGAGTCCAGAGGACAAGGGGACTCCTGGTATAGGGGAGCCAGTCAGGCAGGACCTCCAACAGACAAAGTCCCAATTGGGACCACGCTCAACTGCCTGACACCCTCACCAAGCACATTGCACTTTGGAAGTGGGCTATGTCCAAGGTGTTAAAACACCTATCAATGAGGCAGCAGCCCACTTTTGCAGCTCTGGTGATGTTTGCTTTGAGAATAGTAGTGGGCAAGGTGGAGTTTGCTGTCCTGCATTAAGGCAGAGGAAGGTGACACCAGCCAATCCGAGGCCTCTTAATCCTAGGTTGACCTGTGATTAAACAGCAAAGGTTTGTCCCCTTCCTACCTGTTGTGGTTGTAGCGAAGAAGCCTCCATTACTGTAATAGGACAGGTGTTGCTCTGCGCCCTCTGAGTGCTCCGATTTCTCATCGCCGGCACTAATGCTCAATGCGCTGGCGGAACGAGAGTGCTCCCGGCTGCGGCGCTGGGCATGGACTTGGGAAGGGAAATGAGAAATTAGATTGAATGCTACTCTGCTTCCAGTTACCTCGGTAGTACTCTACAGCAAGGCCAAATTCTCCATGAGATCCCACCTGCCACTGACTGCAAGGGTGCTGGTCTACCGCAGGTGAGTGCTGGTATATAGGGCTTATCTGGCACAGCAGGAAGACACTACTAAGCCAAGCTACTTACATTCTAGATAGCTTTGCAAGTGCAATAATATCTAATGAAAAAAAACACAGCAAATTGTTAATGGTTGAAATTTAGGAGCATTCAACTGCCGCAGTGTTACTGGAAGGGCAAAGTAGGGACTTCTTGATAGACAAACATGATTCAATGTCCCTATTTTTTTCTGTTGGAAAGAGCAATATGCTTTTCTTTATGTTTTCCAACCCCATTTTTTTTCTGTATTTGCTTGTGTTGCATGTCCCACTGCTGCTATTCAGCTCTTACCTTTATTTTCATAAGTAAATTATATTTTCAAAGCACTTGGCCCCAATTAAGCTATTAAACCAAGTGGGACCACTGAGAGCCATTAATGACACCTTGATGTGAACACCTCCCTTTGTTGTCCCCGACTGAAATTTTCCAGAATCTGAAGGGTGCACTGTACATTAATAAAATGGATATTTTGCTGTCCTCAGTCAATCCATGCCCCCATCCCCGCTGTTGATGTTAGCACAGCTCTTTTCTCAAACAAACAAGGGGAAGGAAATGGAAATGGGAAGGGAAACAAAAAGAATGCCAAGATCCCATACCACCGCTTCATTACACGTTCTGGTAAGCTAGGAAAGACTTACATTTGATAGACATACTATCATGCATAAGCTAACTAGATAACAAACAATCCAACACGCTCCGTGTGAAGAACTAATATGCATGTATATAGTAAGAGGTAGAATCATTTCTGCATTTTGAAGATTAGCTATACCTATGTCTATAGGTTTATATGGTTCATTAGCTCTATATGGATGTTAGCTATCAACACCGTATCTGAAGCTAGTTAGTTTAGATACCTAACTATTGCAGGTTGCAACTTTCAAAGTGGGCCCAAGGGCCCTCATCCCCTCTCTTTCACTAGAATTTGAGTGCTTCCATATTTAATAAATGATGTCCAGAAATCAGTACACAAATCTACTCCTTTTTCAACTTCCTCATTTCCTGCAACTGATGAAAACACTCCAAGTGGAGATCTGAGATGTCCTCTGGTAGCCAAAAACTCAGTATACATTTGAGTCAGAAACACATTGAACTGGAAGACAAGCACAGTATCAAGCATAACATTTAGCACTAGACCCAAAGTAGGATGTAGGTGCCTCAGTTGCATTTTAGATGGAATTTAGATGTCCTAGTGCAAGATCTGCAAAAATCCAAATATGGAGGCATTTCAGGTGGTGAAAACACCTAAAATTTCACTGCTGTACATGCCCAGAAATGTCACCACTTTGGCTGAGGTGAATGGTTAAGCACAAAACCTGCACCAGAAGCCATTTGGGATTCACTAGCTAGGCATTAGTGTCCCTGCAGGGCTCTGTTCAACCACCATGGTCAAAACGCACCTAAAATGTATTGACAACACTGAGTTCAGTGCCCACTTCTGCCATCATCCATGAGCACCTTTTGTATAACAGCTTTTCAAAGCTACATATGCCATCCCTCCCCAAGGAAAGTGCTCTAACCCAGGACATCCCTCCCACGCTTTGATTTCCCTCTCACTGGGGTGGCAGGCTCCCTCCTTGCTTGCTTTTGTTTTGGCCCCAAGACACTTCACTCCTTTCTGCCCAGAGACCCAACATCTTCAACAGGCCTCCCCCTTCCTAGGAAAATGGTCATATCACTGTGCAGTTTTGCTTGGGTGAATCTACACATGAGCTTTAATGTGCAGTAGCCTATTTGCTCATTAAAAAGGTGCATTAAAAAGTGCTAATATGCTAATACGCAGTAGAATAGGCTTTTGTGCATTAAGTGTCACCTAAAAAGCATGCATTTGCGCTACTACGCATTAGCGCAGCCTAGTGTGCATGTATTTAGTACCTCATATTGGAGGTACTAAATTTAATGCGCATTAGGAAAAGCACATTAATGCACATGTAGGAACGCCCCTTGTGTCTTAAAAGAATGAATCGTTTGCCTGTAATAAATGTACAAGCTTAAAGTTGTGAGTCTGTATCTCACATAGACACCTGAAATCCTGAACTAGTCACCTACCCTGAGAAGAGAGGTGAGATTTTAGACAAACAGGACTCTTTGGCATTTCCCCTTGGCTGTCCCTTCACTCTGTGTGCAGGGTATTTTGCACTCCAGTCCTCAGTGACTAACTAGCCTGAAGCCAAATATGTGGAATTTAGGCATAATCTGTGTTTCCATTCCCAAAGCCTAGCACCTAAGCATTAGACATGAGAAGGTTTGGTTTTTGCCACCCATGAGTCACTTTTCCAATTTAACCTTAGTTCCTCGTCACTGTCAGATAGCGTGGAACATACCAGATATCATGTGAAGGCTTCTGGACTGAATGTTGTCTTCTGCAGGGTCATAGTCAAAGACTGATCCAGGATTAGTGCGCCAAACACGAAGATCTGTAAGAGAAAGGTGTCGAATTTTTACCCATTATCTGAGAATCAGATACAGAAGAAGAACCAGAACACAAGAATTTCCTAGAGACATTTGGCAGTAAACTTTGTTGCCTAAAGCTGAACACATTCGAAGAATGTAAGCAAAGAAGCTTACAAAGAATTTAATCAACCCATAATGCTCAAATCTTACATTCTCAAATTTAAACCAGATCAGCTATTAGTGAAAGCCATTTTTTCTCCTTAATACTAATTTGTACAATGAAGTCATATTCATTCCTGCAGGATCTGCAAAGACGGATCAAACAAAAGGGTCGCCCGCTGGCAACCTGCCCAGCCAGCACCACGGGGTCCTGCCACCACGGAGGGAAGGACTGGGCCGCCTCCCACAGCTCAGGGGCTGCCCGGCCCAGGTGCCAGTTTGCTCCCCAGCCGTGAGGCAGGTGGGGAGGCTCTGCCAAAACCATGACTGGCCCCCTCATTGCCTCAGCCTTCAGCTGGCGCCTGCAGCCAGCAGGATGCTTGGTGCCACCTGGGAGGGGGCTCGCTTTCTCCAGGGGCAGCACAGGGTGTCTGTCAGGCAGGGCAGAGGGGTCCCTGCCTAACACCCTAGGCTCCCCTGCCCAACACCCTGCGCTGCCCCTTAGGAAGCCAGCCTCTTTCCAGGCAGCGCCAGGCTTTCTGCCAGTCACAGGTGCCTGCTGAAGGCAGAAGCAGTGAGGGGCTCAATCCTGCTTTTAGCAGAGCCTCTCTGCCTGCCCCATGGTTGGGGAGGGAGCTGTCACCAGGCCATGCAGCCCCTGAGCCGCAGGGGTGGGGGCAGTCCTTCCCTGCACAGTGGCAGCACCTCCTGAGACCAGCTGGGCAGCCTGCCAGTGTCTGGTGTACTGCCCAAGCTCCCAGGGGCCCAGTCCAACTTCCTGGGAGCCCGTCAGCACGCTGCCTCTCCCACAAGCCCACCTGGGCTTTCAGTGCCTCGCACACTGAGGCTGGGTCAATTTATACACTGGACATACAAAACTCCTAACTGTGCTTTACAGAAACACAGGGTCAATTTATATGCGTCAACCTATACTCTGTACAATATGGTCATTTACATGGCTCTTTAAATGTTGTTCTATAATCCCTCTACACCAAATTGAAAAAGCTGTGGATTAAGCATAATGTTCCAGACTGCAGATGACTGCAGAATACCTGTAAAATTGTTGTCTTGATCCTGGTCCACTCGTTTGCGCTCCATTTCCACAACGCGCCTTTGAATGCCTCTGTAGTTAATATCGCTGAAATCATACGTGTTCTTTTTCACACGCTCTGTAATGGGATCAGTAACCACAGGCGTAAAGCTACCTTTGTGTTTCTCAAAATCTTCATGGTATTTCACCTACAAGTAAAACAAAATACATCTATTTTTCTGGAGGTAAGTTAAATAACTGATTTTTCTTGAGGGGGTATCAGGTAGAGATGTGCACTGACATCTTTGAACCTTCTGTAATCCAAGTTGCCTACCCCTTTTGAATTCTTTTATGTTTTTGATAGATCAATATTGTAATGAGAATTGCCATAGTACATTAGCCCAGACCTGGCAAATAAAGGATCTCATGAGACCTCTGAGTTCAATTCTTATACTACTTCTCAAACTTCTAAAAAAAATCAATCCCTACCGTGGAGATGTGCCGCTGGCTGTCTCGTACACGCCTCATTTCAGGAGTATCGAGCACGTATGCTGCTCTGCCCTGCACTTGTTTCCGGAAACTATCTGAATAAAGAACCTGATAAATGAGAAACAGGGAAGGAACAGGGGTCAGCGAGGATGCCTTTGAGTTCTTGGCAAGTGTGTCAAGCAGGAAGATATGAAATGAAAAATAATGAATAAGGAAGTGTTGGCCAAACCCTGGCCATCAAGTCAGATGTTAGGTTGTTTAGTAAGACATGGATGGCACAGGTATGGTATAGATCTAACCCCCAAACCTTTTACACTAAGTAAAAGGACCTTTGACTTCACAAGACTTGAACATGAGGGTGAAAATGATGATGATGTCTTTAATGCAATGAAATTGAAAATTGTTCTTAGATACAATACCTTGGGACCAATTCTGTTTATGTTCATTGACATGCAACTCACTGATTTTAATGGTATAGTAGAAAAAATACTTAGGACATTTATACTATACAGGCTTCTTACATTAAATTATATTATGAGGTTTTGCATATCCTTTTGCAGCAGTCCTAGACAAATCAACCTTGCTGAAACTACTTGGGTATGTAACAGTTTGCAGGCTACAGCGTGATGAATAGAAGGCGGGGTGGGGAGGCAGGGGAATTGGCAAGGGGATAAGCCTTTTGTGTTTAACTAATTTTATGTAAAATATCAGAAAAATAAACCAGATACCAGTGCTGCTGAAGAATGCTTACTCTGTATCTCATACTGTGTAAGCACACTAAGCACAGAAGACATTATTAGGAATTTAGATAGTTACATTTGTTATTTAAAAATCAAATAATTATTTTAAAATCCTGAAGCAGTTAATCATATGTAAACAAGGAGTTGGTTAAACAAGGGTAATAAAATGATAAGAATTAAAAAGGTTATATTTTAGTTATATTTTAGTTTAGGGTTATATTTAGTTATATTCTTCTTAGCATTCAAAGCTAGATAGCAAAGTTAATATCTGAACTAGGCTCTTAAGTTGAATAAGGAAAGGAATACACAATTTATGTTGTTAAAATGTTATTTCCTATTTTTTGCTTATCATCCTATTAAATACCGAGCTAATATTTTCTTGATTGCGTTTAGCTCTCTCCATCTCTGGAGTCATAGGTGTCGGAGTTCCTTTTCCCATGTTCTCTTTGTACCAGACCTATAGTGTACAAAAAAAGTATCCAGAAATCAAAAACTAGACAATTGTTGAAGAAACACTCAGTCAATGGTGTTATTGTTTAATCAGACTCAGCAGTGCATGGGTATAAATCTCAAAGTAAAGCAGTTAAAAAGTTATTTGATAAAGCAAAAAGTAAAACTGATCTTTTAACTGAAAAAAGCAAAGAAAAAAGACTTGAAAAACTGGGATAAATTAGCAGTGGGAGAGTTTTTCAGGCTTGTTATTTTTAATAGAAAGCTGTTGATTTATTTTCTTCAATACCGAGCTAATGTGTTCTTGATTGCGTTTCACTCTTTCCATCTCTGGAGTTAGAGGTGTCGGAGTGGCTTTCCCTAAGCCTTCTTTGTACATTACCTACAAATTGCAAAGACGTATTCAAAAAATCACAGAACTGTACAATGGCAAGATATTTTTAAATTGTTACTTTTTATAATAAATGTCATTGATTAATGGAAAAGCTCAGAGGAAAAAGGATGTTTATAGAAATAAGTTAATAGGAAAAAGAAAATCAATTCTTGTAATTCAAAAGAACCAATAAAAATTACAATTTAAAAATTTGTGGAAAATATTAGGAGTTAAATAAAACCAGGCAGAATAAGTTATTTTGAGATGTTCAGTAACATCCCATTTTGATTTCTCAAAACAATACCAAGCTAATGTGTTCTTGATTGCGTTTGACTCTTTCCATCTCTGGAGTAAGGGGTGTCGGAGTGGCTTTCCCTAAGCCTTCTTTGTACATAACCTACAAATTGCAAAGATGTATTCAAAAAATCATAGAACTGTACAATGGAAGGATATTTTAAATTGTTACTTGGTTATAGTAAATGTCACTAATTAATGAGGAAAAAAACTCAGGGGAAAAAGGTTGTTTATAAAAATAAGTTAATAGGAAAAAGAAAATCAATTCTTGTAAGAGCCAATAAAAAATTACATTCTAAAAATCTGGGGGAAAAATTAGGAGTTAAACGAAACCAGGCAGAGTAAGTTAGAGATGCTCTGTCATGTCTCATTTTGGTTTCTCAAAACAATACCAAGCTAATGTTTTCTTGATTGCGTTTGACTCTCTCTATCTCTGGAGTGACAGGTGTCGGGGTTGCTTGCCCCAGGTTTTCTTTGTATAACACCTATGGGATACAAAAGATGTATCCAAAATATTAAACCCGATACAAAAGAATGTTATACAATAATCATATTTCACTGCATGAATGCCAGCACAGTTGGGGACAGGGATGTGTAATGTGTGAAAAAGAAACTGTAAACAAAAAATAAAAGATTATTAAATGGCTGACTTCATATTAACATGGAAGGGCTCTATCCAGCAGCAAGAATCCATGACATTCGGGGGTCCATAAGCTCTGGAAAGTTGTCTATGCCTGCAGCAGACCTAGTCAAAGAAAAGGTTCGTCCTCTCTCCAGGAATTTTTGATCTAAGAAGAGCTGAAAAATGAGTCCATCCCCCATACACCACACAGGTCCAGCCTCATCTATTGCAAACCTTGATACAGAGATGATGGGGTAGAAGGAATCACAGTAGAAGGGGCAGTTTGGAAGTGGTCATCTATGCTCAAGCACCTGAAATGCTCAACCCCAACCCAAGCGGTGTGCATGGATTCCACCGACTACCCTTCCACAACTGGTAAACTGCTAGTGTGCAACATCTCGCAACCGTCAGGGCCAGGTCCAGATGAGCACAGATGTGCTGTATGTGGCACCGCAGACCTGTCTGTAGCACCACACACAGCACATGCATGTGCTCCCTGCACTGCTACCTTGCAGTGTGTGCGTGTGTCGGGGCAGGGGAGGGATTTGACCCCGGGAGATCCGGGGCCTTAAAAAGGGCGGTGCATATGATGGCAGCACATGCCGCCCAATATCAGAGCCTGGCCTGCCAGACCCACGCGCTGGCTGCCAACCAAGCTCCCAGCTGCAAGAGCACCGTGGCTGTAGCTCCCCAAGGCCCCCAGGACCATAGCTAAGTCTGCTGGGGCCAGAGAAGTGCTGGCCCCAGCTTCCCCAAGCCCACCCGGGGAAATGGCATGGGTGTTCCCCAGAGGTGAGTCTCAGCGGCACCAAGTGTGCTGCTGCTTCTTGTCCCTGGGGAAACAAACAGCTGTACTTGTCCTGACACAGCCCAGGGGAGGATTCTTTTCCTGGGCCAAGCTCTGTTTTGCAGCCATCAGACAAAAACAAGTGATTTTTAATGGCTAACTAACACCCATCAGCCAAATTTAAAGCTGAGTCCAGGTAAGATGTTGTGTTCATGTCACTGCATCCTTCCCACGTAGGCTTCTCTGTCCTCATTCCCTGGAACCCAACTGGCGTATATGATAACATGAGACTCCAAGGGCAGGTTTACCAATTTATGTCATTCTGGTTAAGGCAACCAGAGTCTATCCAAATCCCAGAAAAATTAATGGAAAGACTGCAAATTCCAAACTGGAACTGATTTGGTCTCAGTGGACCCAAACTTATGTGGGTCCAAGAGCTTTTCTCCATATGGTCAGGCGCACCTCAGTGAATACCAATTCACTGAGGGTTAATCGCACTATGCTCATCAGAGGCAGGCTCTTCTTGGCTTTAGCTGAAAAAGAGGAAGGAGGCTTTGCTGAGCTCTTGGGCCAGCAGCCATAGTTAATATCTGGATAGAGCCCTGCAGACATAAGAGCAAGATTATAAAAACCAAAGGGTCAAATGTTAACACTAAAACTAGGTTTATTTTTAGAAGCAAAGGGGGAAATTATTATGCAAACAGACAGAATTACCTAATTTTAAAGCTAAAAAGCCTTTCTGTTACTTGTTAGAGTGTTATTAATTAAAACGTAAGTTAAAAGGGGAAAATGGTTCTTCATAGGTACCGAGCTAATGAATTCTTGAGTCCGTTTGACCCTCTCCATCTCTGGAGTGATTGGTGTTGGGGTCGCTTTCCCCACGTTTTCTTTGTACAAAACCTATAGGATACAAGGAGTATCCAAAAATCATCAAAAAGCAACAACAACAAAAACAAGAATGCTTCTGAATGATCACATTTAGAAAGTGTTACTTTGTGGGCCCATTCCTGTTTCCAATAAAATCAATGGGAACTTTGTCATTAATCTAATTGGGTGCAGAAATAGTCCCGGTAGAGTATCAGCACTGCATAAAAGCAAGATAGTATGGTAGTAAGAATGCTAGAAGTGTAAACAGCAACAGAAAAGGAAATACTGAAAAAAAATCACAAAAAGGAAAAAAAAAAAGTCAAGATCCTATATGAAAACCTAATATTAAAGTGTTAAGGGTTCCACAGTTTGCTCATAAGAGAAAAGGATGGATTTAATGCTAAGTAGTGAATTCACATCTTTTTAAGTTAAGAAGCACCGCTTGTTAAAATTTGTACTATTTTGTTAAATATTTCATATCTGAAAGAGATTTTTCCTGTTAGAAATACCGAGCTAATGTGTTCTTGATTGCGTTTGACTCTCTCCATCTCTGGAGTAATGGGTGTCGGGGTTGCTTTCCCTAAGCTCTCTTTGTACAACACCTGTGAGACATAAGAAAGTAGCCAAAGAAAGCAGCAATAAATACATGTCTAATTGTGACAAATCTGAAGCTGAAGGCATGTCCTAGGTTGTTTCCCTTCCCCTCCCAATTTTGTAGGACTGGTATTACATTTTTAAAAGAATGCATTTGGGAAATTTGTTTCTGAAAAACAAGTATTTAGTATATATCTTTTTAAATAGATAACCATTCTTTTAAGAAATATTAACAATTCTTTTAAGAAATATTCTGTTACATTCATTACACACAAAACCACAAAAAGCAGCAGATAAGGAGCCAGGGCTATTATCAAAATGAGTGTTACCACTTTAAAAGACGAAGTAACAGCTTCAGTAAAAAAAGGAAGGAAAAAGTAGAAGGGAATATGGTTAAAAGTTCTTCAGATTAGAAGTGTAGAACTGGAAACAAGTTATAAAGAACAGTAGAAGAGCAAAACTTGGCAAGTTAAAGCAGTCACTGCAAACTGCAGTAAGACACAAAGGAGTTGTGGTAATCCGTGTAAGTCGATTTATGTGAAAAATAAATAGGGAGGGAACTTTTCAGAATATGTGTTAAAACATCCATTTTGAATACCGAGTTAAAATAAACTTTTCTCCTAGCACAAATACCGAGCTAATGTGTTCCTGGTTGCGTTTGACTCTCTCCACCTCTGGAGTGATAGGTGTAGGGGTTCCAGTCCCCACGTGCTCTTTGTACAACACCTGTGTGGTAACAAGCAGCACCCGAGAAAACAAATGAACAAGAAAACAAGCAAACAAATCAGAAAAGCAATAAGAATTACATTTGACACCATCTCAGAGTCAGTCCTGGGTCTGATCCTGCTTCCCTGTACACACAAAGCTGCCACTGAAAGCAATGAGCATTCTGATTATGGCTTCAGGATCAAATAGTTCCAATGTCTCATTCTAGAATAGGTACAAAATCCACAAGAAAATGTTTTCCTTGGCAAATACTGAGCAAAAGTCTGTCTGATTGCATGAGAATTTTCTGACCGTCTCTGGGAAATTCAGACCCATGCTTTTGAGCAGCCAAAAAGATCTAATAGAGAACATAAAACATCCAATACAGCAAAAGACAAAAAGGAGGTTGGGACAAGGAGTAAAATGGTTAACATTGTTTAGGACTTATAACACTGGAAAACAAAATAAGGTAAGTAACAATCATTGTCAAAAATGTACTGGGATGAGGGAAAAGAGGGCTCTGCTGGCATTATTTGTATCAGCTGATTACTTGGAAGGGATGGGGTAGGAGATTTTATAAAGGTTAAAGCATTCATTTTAAATGGCGTTAAAGGGAACTTTTTTCAAAGATACCGAGCTAATGTGTTCTTGATTGCGTTTGACTCTCTCCATCTCTGGAGTGACTGGTGTTGGGGTCCCTGTCCCCAGGCTCTCTTTGTACAATACCTGTGGGGTGACATGGAAATATTAAAAAAAACAAAAACACAAAAAAGCAAGAGTCAATAACACTCTGCTTGCCAGGGAAAAGTGATGCATGTAAGGAAGACATTTGGCTCCATAGCTGCCATCAGCAAAAGCAGGAAAAGTTATTAGGGGAAAAAAGAGCTCTGAAGTTAGTGTCATATACAATAAGATGTGATCAGTTTTTAATGGAAAAAATCTTCCTGTCTGAATGAGTATTTCATCTACCATGAAATACAATGGCATACCTGCAGCGGAGCAACCACCCCAGACACCAACTTGGAGGTCAAGGGAGCAGAAAACTACTGACAGGGCAGCAGAAACGGACGTCATCACTGCACATTTGTGTGGCAGTTGCCCCAGACAGGCACCTGACTACCTTGTTATGCCCCAATGAAATATTAAGGGTGAAGTCTTTTTACAGGTGAAAATATCTAGTAAAATGTTATTAGGAAAATTATTTTCTTTCTGTAAGTAAAAAGAACATTTTCTTGTTTGTATCTGATTCTACGTCCCCTGTAGGCATTTTGCTAAGCTTCCTTCTTTTAACGCATATGTAATTAGGCAGCTTCATCTTCCCTGCAAAATTAATAAAATCCTACTGAAGGTTCAGAGTTAATATTAAGGACTCTTATTTGTTTCTTTTTAAGAAGATTACCTTAAAATGAGTGTGTCAGCAAATAGCACTGGAGAAATGCTAATGCTAAAAAGAAGCAACCTGCATGTAACGATAAACTCGCTGCTGCTACAGGTATGAAGGCAGCAGGGCTGAAATGATTTAGTCAGGCAAACAGAGTCATACCACCTGAAGATCAAGCCAAGCATGTGTTAATTCTTATATAGACTAAACCCAGGGGGAAATATATAAAAAATTGAAGCAAATACAAAAAGAAGTCTTGGTGTTATTTTCAAAAGGCAAAAATTAATTTCGGAGTCAAAAGAAAGGTTGGGCCGAGGGATCAGAAATTTAACATCATTCAAGATTGTCTACATCAGAAGTCTGGGAGCAGATATAAGGTAAGTAACAATTACTGGAAAACTGCAGTAAAGTGATGGGAAAGAGGATGTTCTTATTTGTATGAGTTCATTACAAAAAGGAATAAGGAGGTTTTTTTTTCCTTTAAAGGTTAAAATATTATTTAAAAGTGGAGTTAAAGGGAACTTTTTGTTTTCAGAAAATACCGAGCTAATGTGTTCTTGATTGCGTTTGATTCTCTCAATCTCTGGAGTGACAGGAATTGGAGTTCCTGTCCCTAGGTCCTCTTTGTACAACACCTGTGTAGCAACAAGGAAGTGGAGTTAAAGGCATGAAGTGGAGTAATTATGTTAAAGTCAGCTACATGGACTCACACGACCTGAAGACCACGTCTTAGTTCTTATAAAATAAAATTGGGGAAAAAATATAAGGGATCGAGGCAATATTACAAAGGAAAAGCCTGGGTGTTATTTTCTAAAAGTAAAAATTAATTTCAGAGTCAAAAGAAAGGTTGGGGCAAGGGATAAGATGCCTGCCATTATTCAAGATTATTTACATCAAAAAATATGGGGACACAAATAAGGTAATTAACAATCACTGGAAAACTGCACTAAAATGATGGAAAAGAGGACGTTCTTATTTGTATGAGTGGATTACAGACAGGAATAAGGATAACACCTTTTGCATAAAGGTTAAAAATATTTTAAAATGGAGTTAAAGGGAACTTTATTTTTTTTAGAAAATACCGAGCTAATGTGTTCTTGATTGAGTTTGACTCTCTCCATCTCTGGAGTGATTGGTGTTGGGGTTCCTGTCCCCACGTTTTCTTTGTACAACACCTGAATAGCAACAAGGAAGTGTAAGAAACATGAAAAATAATAAAAATATAATAACAGTCCATTGTATGAAGTTAATCACTGAACATGAAGGAAAAACATTTTTATGTGTACCAAATTTACCATGAACCAAAAAAAACTGGAAAAGTTCACAAGTAACCAAGCCAAAGTCAGTGCTGCATTCAGTAATTGAGATCGAGTTTGATGGAATTCTTTAGATAGGCAAAAATGTCATGTCACATGTCTTACATGCACAACAGTAGGTGAAAAATAGCATTAAGGCAAATAAAAAAAACAAATAAAATAGCTCTATGTTTTATAAAATGGACAAAATCAGTGAGGTGGATATTGTTAAGACTCCTGCAGAATTATAAAAATCCTAAAAACATAGGTACAAAAATAAGGTAGGTAATAGTCATGGAAATGTGTAAACGGTGGGAAAAGAGTGGGTTTGCTTTTTTGAAGTTAGTTACATGGAAGGGAAATGGTGAAATGTTTATGAATGTTAAGAAATTCATCTTAAATGGTGTTAAAGGGAACTTTTTTCCTTTCAAAAAAATACCGAGCTAATGTGTTCTTGATTGCGCTTCACTCTCTCCATCTCTGGAGTGACAGGTGTTGGGGTTCCAATCCCCAAGCCCTCTTTGTACAACACCTGCATGGTAGCAAAGAGGTGTCAAAAAAAGAAAAAAGGAACAAATTAATAAAAATGTAGCTGCCATGGTGGAAATGTTAAGCACAACAAATACTTTTGCATCAACCCTGTCCCAAGCCAAAGAAAAGTTAAGGGAGAAACCTGTTAACATCACTGATTTTGCACTTTGCTTTGATCTTAGTTATGCACACACACATCTTATTGGTAAGAGCTGTATGGGTGTATCTGAGGACACAGTAGAGCCAAATTCTAATTTCACTTGCATCATATTAAATCTGGAGTAACTGCACTGATTTAAGTGAATGTGACAGCATAAGTGAGATAACAGTATAGTCTCCTAAGTAGCACATTAACCCTAAAGTGAGCAGAGAATTCAACCTGTGATTAGTTCAAAAGTGGTATAAATGAATTCAAACTTCCCACAGTATAAATAGGGATGCTAAAAAGTGAAGAAAAGAAATTAAAGTCATGGCATAAGCTGAATTTAGGACAGCTATTCAAATGGAATGCATTAGAAGCTGAAGAGATTTTCCCAGGGCTTGTGTGTACTACAATAAATCTTCATTACACATGTAAATCTCTTCAGCTATGGCAATACGGGGATGGGGATGCTACCCAGGGTCTCCTTCCAAAACCTGCAGGACACAAGAAAAGCATCCAACACAGCAAGAACAAAGGAAGGACAAGTTACGTTCTAAGCACATTCTACTGTATACTTTAAAGAAATGTTAGGTTTTATTTTTCATTTGCACTGCACCAGCAGGGTAATACTAATAATGGCTGTTAGAATAAGAGGGAACTCCATTCTGAATATCACATGGAAGGAAAAATAAGGGAGTGTGGTTAAAATAAGGTTAAACTGTCAAAGAAGGAACTATTTACAGTATCTAAGATGGATTAAGGTGGAATATTTAAATAATCAAACAAAGATTTAGTGATTCAGTAAAAAGGGGTTGGGATTCAAAGCCCTGCAACAGGTTAAAAGAAAAAAAACTGATAAGGATGAGTTAAGGGGGTTTTATTTTGTTTTGTTTTATTTTAATTTTTAGAAATACCGAGCTAATGTGTTCTTGATTGCGTTTGACTCTCTCCATCTCTGGAGTGATAGGTGTTGGGGTCCCTGTCCCCAAGCCCTCTTTGTACAACACCTGTGAGGTACAAAAAAGGATCCAAAAAAAAATCACTTGAAATAGGAAAAGTCATTAAACTCTTGCTATTTGGTGAGTAGTTTTTAGTACCAATACTGCTGTTTATGATTTCACACTTCATCTAAGGGTGAATGCTAAGGAAAGTGGAGGGTGATTGATTATTCAGTCTATATACCATAAAAATGATATAGATGATAATTTGTTAATGAAGAGGAAGGGATAGCACCTTGTTAATTCCACAGCTTACCTCAGGTTTGGTTTGGTTTTGATTTTTAAGGGTTGGGTTTTTTTACACATGTAAAGTTGTAAGTCACCCAAAAAGTTAAAGAAAAATGAGATAAGGGGAATGCATTATAAATACTGGGTTGTTGTTTTTTTTAATGAAGCATTGAAGAAACAAAGGAAGATTGTTAGGATGTTATTATGAAAGGATGAGTTGTTATGGAAGTTTTTATTTCTTTGAAAAATACCGAGCTAATGTGTTCTTGATTGCGTTTGACTCTCTCTATCTCTGGAGTGACAGGTGTTGGGATCCCTGTCCCCAGGTCCTCTTTGTACAATACCTGCAGAATACAAGCACCCAGAAAGGTGATAAGAAAATTGCACTCTTTTCACAGAAATGTAACTGCAGCACTCTTTGCTGTAAATATACTTAATTTAAATTAAATCTATGTACATTTTCTTTGTCTGCTTCTCTGAATTTTGACATTGGTTTGTGACAAGTCAAGATTTGTCTGGACTTGTGATTATTTCTTCAAAAGTTGCCTGTATTTTTCATAAAGTGTGTATGAGATGTCTGATCCAAAACTATTATCCAGAGTCAAGAAACTTTCATGGTATTGGTGGTTCTTCTTAACAATCCACAGAACATACTTATATATTGCATAACACTCCTTAAAAAGGCCATCAAAGTAAGAAAATGGTTAGAATAAAGAAATGCTCAAAAAGGCATTCAAGGCAGGAGAAAGCAAATGAAGTAAATTCAGGGTTAGAAAAACGTAGCATGGCTTGAAAATATAACTTTGTTATGCTAAACTAAGCTGTAAAAACAATTAGAATCAAAAGGAGCAGAGATAAAAAAGGGTAGCTACAAAGGGCAAAAAGGGAAAGCCATTACAAGTTACTAATATTGATTTATTAGGGAGTTACTGACACTTGCATTTACAGTGAACATCTGAGGTGCTAATATACAAAAGACCATATCCTGCCATGTTTCTACAGGCACAATTCTCTTTTAGTTAAGAGGAGTGCTGCCCAACAATCAGCAGAGTAAGGGTATATCTCTTGAAACTGTTACACTTACTAGTATCAGAAAAGATCCAGGTGTTCTTTGAACTTCTCAATGTAGCCAGGTTTTGTGACAATCAAAATGGTTCCAATTACTTGTACAGAAATTTTCTTCCAATCATTGTTGTAGAACTTGCCCTTAACTATGTGTTTGGAATAGGGAATAGACTTAAACCTCCTAAGCGTTAATCAAGCCTCAAGACTGAACAGTGCAGAAATCTGGAGTTCTAGCATCCAGTTGCAGCTGCTCAGCAGAATGATGGAGGGGTGACTTCAGCAGGCAACATCCTTTAACAGTAACAGAAGTTTAAGCCTAAGGAGAATACCCACCTGCAAGGTGCAGCTGAAAATGATAGCATTTGTTAGAAAGGAAGAGAAGGACTGTTTAGTTGAGCAAACAGGACGTTACTACAGTAATGGGTCACACAAATGAGTATAAAAAATATCAGTCACTACCGAGCTGATGTGCTTCTGTGTCTCCTTGACACGTTTCACTTCTGGGAGATCAGGAATTGGAGTTCCTTTTCCAATACTTTCCTTGTACTTAATCTACAAAGTCACATATATTCAAAAAACAAAAGGACTTGCATTAAAGCACATAAAAAACCCACACTTCATATCCAATTACATAAGAACAAAGAATCAGAGGATATACTCTAACTTACTGAAATGTAAAGCATTACATGCACCCATGTAGAAGGATTGTCAAGACACATTCTATGATCTGTGTCATCAGGGTAGTTAAGTCTCAACTCTGGTCTCATACAATGCAGTTGCGATGGATTCCCATACCATAGTTTCTTACATACAACACACCCCAGAAAATACACATCTTGTTTTTGAAAGGCAGAATGAAGAAAGCATTTTTCCAGAGTTACGGCTGCATGGAGCAGGGACAGAAACTAATCCTCAGGGACAAAATCTGACTCAGCCTCCCTTCCCCGCATAACTAAAGCTGAAACCCTAACTGTTCCTGAAGACTGGTTCCCATGGGTGGGTCTTTGACTTGGAAAAGAGCTAAAGAGGCCCCAAGGTTGTGAAACAGGACACACCTAAACAAAATTAGCTTGGTTTTCAGCGATGAAAACCTGCACATCCTATTGACTTCAATATGAGAGATGAGAGAAACAACTCAGCACCTCCGACTATATATAACTCCATTTTAAAAGTAGAGCCGTTTTCAAAACCTGCTGATCCTTTTACAGTTAATCTGTCAGCAGATGCGTGAGAACAGAGATGTGATGCAACCATTAACAGGATGACAATCTGTCCCATTTTTCCTGGGACAGTCCTGGATTTTGGAGGCTGGTCCCAGGCATGAGGCACAGATTAAAATGGGGCACAGTCCGGTGGGGAAGGGAAATGGCACAGGCCCCAGGAAGGCTGCCAGGCAGGCTGCCTGTTGTAGCATGTTACTCTTCTTCCAACTCTCCCTGAAGCTTGCTTCTGACTTGCCAACATGGGAGGAAGGGAGGGGGTCACTTTAAGACTTAAAAGTGTCCAGGATGTCCTGTATTGCCCAACAGGATTGATGGTCACCCTAACCATGAAGAGTGCTTACTAAATTTAATTGGTAATATATATATATATATATATATATATATACACACACACACACACACCCCCTGACACAGATATGTTAACATTCTTAATTCACTTTCTAAGTTAGCCATTCAGTTGGATTTATAAAATAAACTCTAACAAACATGGGTGAAAGTATATACATAACATTTATTTAAACATCCACTTTTCCCTTTTTTTCACAAGATGCACAAAAAAAAGGGGGGGGGGAATGATCCCAAGAAAAGTTTGTTCCCCAACAACCTATCAAGTAAATGTTTGAAAAGAAGAGCACCCCATAAGTAACCTTCCATTCAGTGATCAGAACAAAAAATATTTATGTGCTAAATATTTAATTGCATTTGGCCAGAGCAAAGCAAAAAATATTGCTACAAGAAACATGCTAAAAAGACATAACTGAGACAAGATTAGAATTAAAATGGGGGGTTCATGTTTTAAGAAAAAGATTATAATTAGCAAAATGTTAATAATTAGAAAGATTATTGTTTAATTAATGGTAGGAGGTAAAGTCTGGCTCCTCTAATGTAAGCCTTAGCTGCATAGGTTATTCCAAAAACCACTGTTAGACAACCACTTGTAAGAAAACTAAGAAAGATAAAATCACTCAAGTTGGATTAGAACAGGAAGGGTGTTAAAAAAATAAATTGTTTTGTACCGAGCTAATTGCATCCTGGGTTCGTTTAACTCTCTGCATCTCAGGTGTCTTTTCAATAGCTGTTCCTGTTCCAACATCTTCTTTATATAAAATCTTCATATTCAAAACCAAGACAACAAAGTTAAGCATATAAAATATAATACGGTTCCCTGATGGAGAATGATTACAATACATAGTTCAAACTAATATGCAAATAGGTAGCCTCAGAGTCAATTTAAAGCAAAGTCTTTAATGATTACAAAACAGGGTCAGTAATGTTTACCTTGCCTACTTCGGTAATCTATCCTGCCCCAAGCAGTGACCACCCTGGGAGTGGGGGATGTGAGGAAGGAGGGGAAACAGCTGGGATAACTTTTATTTGCAGCAATATGTTTTGAGGATGATAGCATTGCATTTTGTAACATTTACCATCGAACTGAAACATCTCACCCTCTAACCTATCAGACAGATTTCCTTTGTTAACTAAGCTACACTGAAAATGAGACACAGAAATATCTGTTGGACACTTCATGATAAAATATATCAAATGTGAAACAAATCAGGACAGACATAGCTCATTTTTTGTTAGGAGAAGACATATACAACACACCAAGACTGTTATACAGGCAGTCCTCAGACTTATGACACAAGACGAGGTTTTCAGGAACCAATTAAGTCGATACGTTGTAACTCAGAACCAATTTTCTCACAAGAACCAATGTTATAAACAGGGGATTGGTTCCTGAACCAAGGCCGATACCCCATTTTCACCAAAAATACCCCAGAATTTTGTACTCGATCAATTATAGATGAGTAATATAGCTACTTTAATGTATTTCTATTGTAAATAGCAATCATATTGATTTGGAAGGACTTCTTTGAGGTGACTTTGCTGGACTTTTTGAAAGGCTCTAGGCTGGACTTTATGAAGGGTTCTTGACTGGAGTCTTCTCAGGAGTCTTGGCTGCAGGTTTTTCTGGACTTGTCTGCTTTCTTAAAGAAAGTGTCAAGGAAATTTGGACAGATGTTCTCCAGGGAGATGAGCAACGCAGCGAACTTGTTCGCTGGCATGGTGTCGCATCGGATCAAGCATTTTAAAGTCGAAACTGACATCATAAAGTTGAAATAGGGTGTCAATTTATAAATGTTGTAAGTGCAAAACATTGTAACGCAGAATGTTGTAAGTCAAGGACTGCTTGTACAAGAAGTTCACAGCCCTGGATGGCCACATGGCAAAATAGAGCAGACACCAACAATATTCCTTTAAATGCAGAACTGTTTGCCTCATCAAAATGTTAAATAAGAAATCTGGGGTCTGTACAAGAAGCATCAGGTATTGATGCAATCAAAGTAAGCTAACACTAAGTAGTGTAAAGTAAGTAGTAAACAATAAGGCCTCTATAGCACAACATGTGCCTAATTTCAAGCATGCGAGTAGTCCACTGAAGAGCATACGGGTTTGCAAGTTCAAGGCCTAAAATAAGTGTGTTTTTTAAAAATATTAACATAGAACTATTTGAGCAAGCATTGAAAAAAAGGTAAAATAAGCATACCGAGCTGAAATTCTTCTGGTTTTCTTTAACACGCAGTATTTCAGGTGTATCTTGTACCACCATAACTTTCCCTTTACTGTTCTTTAGATCCCATTGGTACTGAAGCTATTAATGAAGTAAAAGAAAATTAATGGGTATCACTTTTGCTATCTTTTAACAATGTTTTTCTTTGCTTAAATGCAAAATAAAAGATTCTCAAAGATACATTTTATGGAGACAATAAGCAACATCAAATGTGCTAGATTGATATAATTCGTGGGCATAAAGGAACTCCAGAGTTCCAGATAACCTAATAAAAATTAGAATAAAAGCATATCATAAAAAAATCCCTCAGAAAAGTGTCTAATGGTAGTTATGAAAATTAAATCACATTACTGGGGGGGAAAAAATGCAATTACTGCTTCTACTCACATAGAAAACAAGGTGTGTCCCCCTCTCTCTAGCCTGGGGGAGAGGGAGAGGGAAAGCCCCTTGGTTTTATATTTGCATACAAGGAAATTGCATTAAAAACATCTATTAGTAAACTGCCAAAAGCAGTAAATGCTTAGTAATAAAAACAAACTATGTTGTTGATTAAGGGCAGCCAACATTAAGCATGACTATAAAATACATGACAAATAATGGGCAAACATACCGATGGAAACTTGTCTCCTACCCCCATCCGTGCCCCTGCTGCTGTGTTTCCTACCACAGCAGTGCAGGGGACAAATTTAAGATGGCCTTCCCCTAGTTAGAGTCTATACATGGTAAATTATAACAAATTTATAATTTTATATGTACAGAATCTGATTATTGGTGGGGGTCATCTTACATTTGAAGTCATCTTATATTTGGGTAAACACAGTACTTGTATATGTACTTCCCAGTGTGACTCCTCCACCACTCAGGGTGCTGCTATTAGTGGTGAAATATCAAAACAGTGTAGTAAAATGGAATAATTTTCCAGGAAAAACACAATGCTACTTCAACTCCTTGTGCAGTGAGTGGCTGTACATTTATGGAGCCCTCTCAGCAGGACTCTGTACATGCACAAAACCAGCCTGTCCAGAGGTACACAATGTAAGATTGCAGGATTGTGGTAAAATGTTAATTAGATGGAAACTAGCTGCTGTCTGTTGTGTGAGTATAAATGTGGCTTGCTTGATATACATACAGTGCTGAAGTTCTTCTGGTTCTCACGGACTCTCTGCATTTCTGGTGTTTCTAGAACAGGTACATAGTGTGACATGCCCCTTTCTGCATCTTCTTTATACTTTTTCTGTTTAAAAATACATATTTATGAAGAGATTTTTTTGTTAATGTAAAAAGTATAAATAGCAGCATAGCATCATTTTTATTAATAAAAATGTAAATATGAGTATTTCGAACTTCAGTGTTTGATACAGCATACAAGATAAACAATTAAATTGAATTTGTTTATATATAAAGTAGTGCTGGAAAAAGTTGGCAGATCAATAGTTCTGGGGATGTATATCTTTCTGGTTGGTCTCCTGAATTTTATCATTACCAGCTATTTAATTCATCTTAAAACAAAGATATGTTCTGTACTTAGCCTCTACTAATTATGAACTAGGGGAGATTCTCATGAAGCATGAATTATGATCGTGTCTTTTAAAATCTCATTACCTGACTTGACAAATTCTTGACCTGATGTGCATGAATAATCTCTGGAGTATCCACAACCGTAGTGTAGTTGGCTTTCTCCATTTCTGCTAACTGCTTATATTTGATCTGTTATGAAAAACCTCAGAGTTAGATGTCTTTAATTGAATCTCTGACCACAATTTCATTTTGGGCTTTTCAGAAAATACTTTTAATGTGGTTTCTTTTTTTTTAAGTCATCAGATTTGATGTCTGAGCTGTTTGCACCAACCTGACTGGCAATGTCTGTAGCATTCTTGGCCCTCATAAAGTCTGGTGTTTCTAAAGCCAGGGCTGTCAGACCTCTTCCCTTGATTTCCATCTCCAACGTTTTTCTGTACTCTTTCTACAGTATAGATAGTAATTTAAAATAAAGTTATTTAGAATAGAATGGATCTTTAATTGAGGCCACATTACAAGAACCCTATGATACAGAGATGTCAATCATACACAAAACAGTAAAATGAAATTCAAATACTTGAAGCTTATTTTTTAAATGAAAAACATCACAAGAGAGAAAATAATGAATCTACAAATTTTGTGGGCCATGTTTATTTCAAGGCTACACTACTTTGTCGCATTATACATGTTGAAGCAAGGTCTCAGGGCAAGAATCCCCCCAGGAAAACAGTATTGACGAGCAGCTTGCACTCAGGGAGATAAGCAATAACTGGTGAGACCTGCCTGAAAAGTGCAAGGTAGTGTTTACATGGGCTAGGGACAGACATTCAAGAAGCCTGAGCCTGAATTTATTCAATCTTTGCAGGTTATTTTAACCTGGCTGGCTAGGTTAAATTACTCTGTAACTATACAGACATCCCAGACATGCAGGCATATGCCTGCAGTGGCTCAGGCTAGAAGCTGGGGGGTGCTAGAGCAGCCCTCCCTTCCCTTCTACAGGGCTGAGCTGAAGAGGGGCATAACCAGGCCCTGGCAGGATGCTCTGGTTAACCCAACAGGGAATTAATAACAGTGTTTATCACCCCTAACTCAGTGTTTCTCACCCCAACGGAGGTACATTACTGGTTACCTGCTGATTCTGCCTGTTGATTCTACCTGCTGACTCAGCACCGTAGCCAGCATGTGGTCCACTAGCTAATACAGACACCCCTCAGCAAGGCAAAAGGGGAGGGGGAAATTCCTGCTTTGCAGGGAGTGGTGAGGGGGAGGTGGGAAGCAGGCCCACAGTCTCTGCCAGAGCTGCAGCCAGGGAGCAGAAGGGAGGGGCCAGCCTGGGTGTGGAGCAGAGAACCCTGCCCAGCCCAAAGAGGATGCCAGGATGCTGGGGGAGTCTGTTTTTTCTTAGACCAGCAAGGGGTCTGGGACAGATATTGCATAAGCTGGTTTGACCCAAATCAGTTAAGTTTGATACTATATTCTACCGGTTTTATCTCAAACTGGTTCATGTGTACTGAAGATCTGTTCTGTTACAGGTTTAAAACACTTTCTGAACACTTAAACTGGTTTATGTGTAATGACTGCCGCTAGCCAAAGGGATCAGGGCCAGGATGTATGCAGTTTCAGAATTCTTCCCCGGGGTGGACACTTCCTGACCTCTGGTGGAAATTCGATGAAGTGAAGTGGTAGGTCATCTCCTAGAATGTAAGGGACTCAGCTGGGGCAAATGGAGCAACTGCCCCAAGTGCCAACTTGGGGTGGGAGGAGGGGTAAAAAAAAAAGCAGCTGATGTTGGCAATCGTGATCAGAGAGGAAACTAGAGGTCCCCACAGCTCCTGTGTCCCTGGTGTCTGGCCACATTTCTCTGCTGCTGAAGGGACTTATTTAGTTGAAGTTGGTGTAATCTACAGGCTTGTGTGCCAGTTTCATTGGATTTAACCTATTATCTTTAGTAATATAAAAAATGTTAATAAAATATGTATTCCTTGATGAACTGAAGAAATTTGCTGCACTAGCAAAATAACTATTAGAAGTGTAATATTACTGTATTGACATACTACTACTACTAAAACATTTACATTGTTTAATCATCTTTTATTCTGTGATGTTGAAAAACATAGAATTATTAGTTGTTGAAGCTACCAAAACCCACAAAAAAGATTAGTATAAAATATCTATTTTACCTATGTGTGGTACAAATATAGTGATTTAGACAAGCTGAAATAGAAAGTCAGCTGTGGAACTAGGAATGGTGCTGATTCCCATTTTTCTACTCAACCAGTAACTAATTACTCAGTTTTCCCCAAATCTGGGATTTCTGAAAGGTCATGTCTAGAAGCTTTGTTTTCATTTCATGAGTGCTAAAATTGCTTTGGGCATTAATCATGTGGAAGGATTCTATTTCCAATCACACTATATTCCAACCAGATTTTTACTTACATCATTCAGGATTTGAGTGGCATTCTTTGCTCTTAGTAAGTCTGGAGTCTCCTCCAAGATTGTTAGACCTTTACCTTTGACACCCTCCTCTAAATCCCTCCTGTACTCTTTCTACAGGAAGAAGAAAAGAAGACTGTAAAAACAGTTGAGAGACAGGGGAGAGAGAGAGAGACAGAGAATCTCTCCTTTCTGCCACTTGGTTAGAAAAATCAAAATAAAATCCAACGGATTTTTTTAAACAAAAAAAATTACTGCTTGGCGTTATATAACCTCTAAAACATAGATCACAACACATTAGAAACTCAGTGGTAAACATGAAAAGGAAAATGTAACACACACAATGAAACAGTTATGTTGACACTGCAGGAAGGACTCAGTATGAACACAGTTAACAATTAGTGGAATTAACATCCACAACAAATTAGATCATACAGAACATACAAAAGAAAACACATAAAACATGCTTAACATCAAAGGTTAAAGAGTGAGGAAAGTAGTGAAGATATACTGCTGAGGATAATTAGTGGAATTATTTGGCTTGATAGAGGAAGTAAATGTGAAGTAGCTGCTACCTCGCTTGCTATTTTGGTTGCATATCTGACATGCAATAAAGATGGTGTAACCTCCAGGCCAGTAAGGTTTCTGCCTTTAATGGACTCTTCAAAGTCCTTCTTATATTCTTTCTGATAAGAGTAGGAAGAAAAAAAGGCAAAAAAGCAAATATTTATTGCATTTAATTTTAAGAAATGTAAGGTAAAAAGTACTAGGGGAAAAGAAGCAATTTCTAGTTATCTCCAGCATATTCATATACAGCGTCACTACCTCCTTGCAGCTAACTAAGACCTAAACCTGCTTCCACTTAAGTCAATGAAAGGTCTCTCATTGGCTCTGATAGATGCATAAGCTGACCCTGCATTTGAAGGTTTTGCAATTCTCCGGGTACACACAGGAGACAAGGAGCTCAGACAACCAATGCAATCACCCAAACATCATGACCAGCCACCTTATACAAGTGTGTTTCAACATGTATAAGTTTTTCACTGTAACAAAACAAGATCGGATCACCAAACAGGCAGAAAGTAGCTGCTTGAAGGAATAGAATGAGAGGCCAATGAAAGATACTGGGAAATCAAAGACAAAACAGGTGTTCAACAGTTTTTCAATAAGAATGATGCCCAGAGTCTTACACTTGGAAGAAAAAAAATCTTCTTTAGACTTACATAACTAACAAAAAGTAATATATTCTGTTGCAAAAGCGTCAGTGAACTGGACATCTCTGGCTGCATTTCTCTTTCAGATTCAAAACTACTGGTTGACTATAAACTACTTTACTCACGAATTAAGATAAAGAGTAACAGAACTCATACCGTTTATAGCTACACACTGAAATTTAAAGTTTAAAGTGTTATTAACGGTATAATGGAACTGCCTACCCTATCAGAAGATTATAGCTAAAAAAAAAAAAAAGCATAGTGACATACTCCAGGAACCTAGTCTACCTACCATATTCCTGTGAAAGTGTAACCATAAGCAGAGCTAGGCAGAAGATTCTTAAATTTCCCCTGATGATTTCAATGAAACACTTTACCTCACTCTGCATGAGCTGCGATTCCCTGGCAGTAAGGTATGTTGGAGTTTCAAAATCCAACATGGGTTTTCCTCTTTCCTTTTCATACTTTTCTTTGTATTTCACCTGATAAGAAGAGACAAGAGTTACCTTCTTAACAACCAAAGAACTAGTTCATGGGCCACTATAGGCCTGCTTTGTCCAGTCAACAGATCTTCAGTGGAAAACAAGCTGCAAACTCTGGCTGTCTTGCTAAGAAGAGAACCCACAGCCACCACTGTGAAAGATGTGGAAGGGGCAGACATTCAGCAAAGCACAATGGTGCCACAACTGCCTCTCTTTTTTAATGATTAATTTTTATATAATTTTATTGTATAGTTTTAACAAAAGCTGTAAATTATTACCACTGCCTCTCTGAAAAATTATTTTCCTTTCCATATATAGCCCCTGTGGGAGCTGGGATTTAACTTGGCTGTGACTTACAGATCACAAGGCATGGATACAGCTGTTTAAGAAGAGGTTAGAGCACGTTAAAAAATCGGCACCTGATCTAATTTAGTTTAGGTGTGGACTTTATCCTTAGATCCCTAGTTAGGTCAATCTAAGTGCAAACTGTACAGAAGTTCCAGAAAGGTTAGATTAGTCAAAAATGGCCGATCTATTTTAATGCTACCTTGGAGGTGCACTAAATTAGATCAGGCATGTTTAGACTAATCTAGCTAAACTTCTGTCCACGTTCTGAGAGCGGCTCTGGAGCTGGAAGAGCCCAACTGTTCATCCCAACCTCAGAGCTGTACTTCTTCCTACGCCCCCCCATAACAGTGGGCTATTTTTAGCCCCCTGGCCACTTGCCCAGTCCCAGATAGACACCATCCCTCCTCCCCCAACCCCCAGCCAGCACCACCAAGCCTGCCAAACTCCTTGCCCTGACTTACCTTAGATCAGACTCCTGGCACCTATCTAATCACTGTGTTAAATGAGGAGGGGGGCGTTTTTAACCTGCTCTAACCCCCAAACCTCTCAGTGCAACATCTGTACAAAGCCAAAGTGGTTAAGGAAGGGAGACACCCATATAACTTTAAATATCTGATCTGAAGGCCTGACAGACTCCCTTTATGCTCCTTTAGCATTCTTGTGATCAGCCAGGGTCATGACTAACTATCCCCTACGGTGCTGGGCTTGCAAAATCACATTCTGGCTGCTTCTTTAGCCAGTTCCACGCACATGTCCCTTCAATGTAGTCAAAAGTCCATGGAGAGTCCCTAGGGGGCTAGTAACTTACCCTGCGCTTTGGGTGTTCTGTTTTTCAAAGCGCTCCCTGATGTGTGATGGTGTTGTCATGTTCTCTATTCAATTATTTGCCTGGGCAGTTCCCCAAGTTCCTGCATAATTCTCAGCATGGAACAACCAGGAGCCACAACGTTCACGTCTAACACAGCCCGCACATAGTCATACAGCCTTTTGTTCACTCGTGTGCTCCTCTATGCCATGCAACAGATGGAGACTATGGCTTTAAGTCTATCACTTGCTTAATAGAATCCTCTCTCCTAATTGTCTCTAGAGTCAAGAAAAACCCGGAATAAAAGTGATGGGACCTAGTCCTATGAATAATATTTGCTGGACTCCAGAGAAACAAATATTTGGACAAGTGAACAGCAACAATAGCTGCTGACTTGAGCGTTAGATCTCAACTGCCAAATGATTTTATAACGAGGGAGGGGAAACTTGAAATATAGATCAGATTTCCAGATAGACACCGATCTATTTACTTTATTCAAGTGATGATCATTTGCCCCCCAGTGAGACTCCAGCAAAACTACAACACAGCAACAATGTTCAATAGGCTGAAATACCTGACACAGCTGGGGTTAAAAGGAAGATATTACTGTGTTCAGTAAACTGGCAGAGAGGAAAATATTTTGCCAAGGGAAAGGAATTAAAATTAGCAGAAATGAATAAGATGCTAACAGAAATGAGATTCCATCAGTCAGGGGAAACTTAGGTAGAGCTATAGCAGAGATTTTTCAAATAGATTTGTTAGTATGGTGAAAACCCCTCAAAAAACCCCAAATGCGTGTATGCGTGTGCACGGCAGAGTCCTATTGTGTCATTTAAAACAGCACTAAGCAATTGAAATACACTACGAGTAACAATCCTGTGTGAATATAAAACAAGTGTTTGACACTGGATAAAACCAAAACACGAGAAGCGCTTGAACAACTTACGTGACTCTGGAGTTCTGATGCCTCCTTTAGATGAAGCTGTTCAAGGTTATCTGGCACCACATGGTAGTGACCCTTACTCTTCTCATATTGCTTCTTGTACTGGTACTGAAGGGAAGGTGCCAAGAACCACCTCAATAAAAAACTGATCAAGTCTAATCCCTAAGCCCAGCTAACGCAAACACTTCAATGGCACATGAAAGAAAAATTATAAATACCCCCCACAAAAAACAACCCATAAACCAAACTTATTTACTGAGGTGGACATTTGTCCTTTCTAATCACCTCAAGTGGACTCAAATTTTATATTTTTGGGCCAAGGGAAAACAATGAAAAATTAAAATACAGCAAATACATAGTAAGCTTATATATATCAGGTAATAATGACTTTTACCTTTTATCTTACATAATTCTGATGTGGTTTGTTAGGTCTGAACATCATTCTGTGCTAAGACATCAGAATTATGTTAAGCACAAAAATCAAATTTAAAAAGCAGTACAAAAAGAGAATACAAAAGAAAAGGAAAAAAGTACAGAATAATAATCAATAGCAAATAAATGCAAAAAAGGAAAACAAGATGAAAGAAAAGAAAGGATAAAATGAAAAAATGGCATTTTATTAGTGATATATGATCAGTTAAAAATGTAAAAAAATAAGTTACAGTTAAAAATGATTAGCGGTTTTAAAATATTAGCATTTCTACTACAGCTAACAAAGATTTCAGTACCCAGAGGATGGATGTATTAATGTTGCTAGTTGGCTAGGAAATAATCATTAGATAGGAGAGGAAGAGATCACTACCAGGTGATGCCCTATGAACAGTAAAGGAGGGAGTAGTTGTTACAGACATTGTTAGCAAAGATCAATTCAGAACAGAGAAGCAATTAAAATGGAAAAGTAAATGGATCTGGGGTTAGGTAATGAGCTTACAGCACTGGAGAGATGGCTGGTGTTCAGGACATGGTTCATCATCAATGATTCAGACATGTCTGTCACAGGCTTGTGAAGTTTCTTTAGATCTGCCTTATATTTCACCTGCAGGTATGAAAAATTCAACAAATTAGCAAAAAAGAACCTCATTAAATAAAGCCACTATATATTAATAACAGAAAGTAGGGCTCTGCCAGTGAGACCAGTAAGCTATAAATCAGAAAACGCAAAATACTGTGGTGAGTAGACATACCTCACTAGCCATGTTATGAGCATCTTTCATGGTCTTGTAGATTTTAGCCTCCTTCAAGTCATACCGTGGCTTCTTCTTCTTGTCTTTGTCAAAATTCTCTTTGTATTTCACCTAATTAAAAAAAAACAACCAAGAATTATAATTGGCTTGTTTTGTGTTAGAGTTTAAAAGAACCCATATTCAGACTGGGAAAATGGTTGAACAACAAGCAGAAGGTATAAAAACCCCCAATAATTTTAAGACATCCATTGGAATAAAAGATAGTTTAAAGATGACCTGACATGACATAGAAATTTGCATTGTGTATTAACACATGGCATACAGATCTTTCAATCAGTGCACAGATTTCAGCTCCTCACTATAAAAATGATGCAGATAAATTAAAGAGCACTTAAAATATTCTGAACCATTAAAATAGTCACTACAGTAGAAACTGTATGTGTATATGTGGCTGCAGTATGAAGTATTTGACTTAAAGGGTATGAAGAGTGGTTAGGGGAACTTAGTATGTACATCTTAGAGAAAAAAGGCATACAAAAATTACCTCAAATGCAAAAAAAAGTAGTACCATATAAGAAGGCTCTATGTTAAATGAAGATCCTATAACTGATCTCAGCCAAAAGGAAGCAATAGGTACAAAAGATGGTAATGTTCCCCAAACCTACTCCAAATTAGGGTTGGGGTTCAGATTAAGTCGTATCTATGAACATTGGTGCAAATCTGTGAAAATGCAGCACATGCAGGGTCAATTCCTGGCTCTACTGAAGTGTATGGGAACTTGCAGGACCATGATTTTCCCTCTTCTACTGTTGTAAATAGAGGTGCTGGTCAGGCTGCTTCCAGGATGACCCACTGACAGCTCTTGCAGATACAGCACAGAGCATTCCAGCCAAACTGTGCATAGGATTTTAAGAGGAGAGGCATTTTGACAAACAAGAATTTGTTGAAAGTGCTGGGTCAGTTTCAAAAGAGATTTCAAAGTATAAACTGGATATTGCAATTCATGATCAAAATTCCAAGAATCAGCCCCTCAAGATTTAGAATCAAATTCTGTTTTTCACAAACAGAGCCCCCACTGTGTAGGTGATTCTTCAATGAAGCATCAGTCCCCAGAGGATTTCATAGTCAGATATTAAATACTAATTTAACACATGTTCCTTCCTGCTGATCCTCTGGCTAGTATAGAAAACGTGTGCGGCAAAGCCACCTTATCTCCTTGCCCACCCACATCCATCCCGTGTCCTGGGAAAAGTTGGACACAGTATTATGCACAGCCCCAGCCATTTGGACCACACAGATAAAGAGTCTGTGGCAGGTGAAGAAGGAGCAAGGTGGCCTTTCTGGCACTTGCAATCAATGATTCTCCAAAACTAAATCCCCAAATATTATTCATACAAATGAACAAATCATCTACGGAAGAGCTGATGGATGTAACTGATGAAAGGAATAGACATCATGCAAATAATGATTTTCACTGTTTAAGCATGTTTATGGGAACATTGCAAACATTTACAAGACAACATGTTAGTAAAACTGAAAGATGCTTCAATGCAAAGTTAAAGCACATTCCACATAGTCTCAGCTTTGAAACTCATTAGTATATTCTTATCCATACAGCCCCTATCCCTCATGCTGGAAGCACTGTCTCTCCTTTGCTTTGCAAAAGACTCCGTAATTCAGATACGAGAGGTAACAAATACACAAGTGCCCAGTCGACTGCTTGCTGTAACAGAACAAAAATATCAACACTTTTGCCACCAAGAGAATAAGCACTCACACCTTAGTGCCTGGTCCTGTTCTTCCAATGGTGTAAAACAAGTGTAAGTGCATTAAAGTCAAGAGAGTTACACCAGCATGACAAAAATCAGGCCAATGGCTTAAAAGAGCAGATCTCTCTTGCTGAACCCAAAGGAAAATGAACACTTGACAAAGGGGAACATATACCATTTAAATTTAAAATATAAAGCAATCATGACGGGTGCAAAGAAAAAACAAAACATGGGTAAGCAGCTACACAAACTGGATGTACAACTTATATGAAACAGGAAGACTGGGACAAGATGCTGCTTTCTGGAAAGGAAATGCCCACAGAAGGAAAACATGACCAAAGACAACAACAGTGTTTACAAGCTGACTCAGTCTCAGTAACCATATCACTACAAGGATTTGTGGGGTATTTTTTTCCCAAGACCCAAACAACATCAGATAAAGACGTGTTCAAAAACTAAAGGAAGGTCTTGGTTATAATGAAAAACAACAATTAGAATTAAAAAAAAACATAAAGAAGGAGCTTCTTTAATAACTGCTGAGTGATGCTACTTTTTCTTCTTTTCCTTGCTGAGTTTGATGGAGCAGATGCACTCAGTTCCAAAAGTAGGATTCTGATTTAACATAACAGAGTAGGTGGCAGCTGGACATGCAGCAGTTGCATGCAGTAATCATGGGTAGACACAGAGAAACAATAAATTCCTTTTTTCCTTTGAAAAGAAATGTGCAAAGTAGGATGCAGAATCTATGTGATGCCACTGCACTGGTGCAACCTTCGTGTTTCCCCAAGAGTTGCTCTTGGAAGATATATTAGAAAGTGTCAAGAAATAACAGCAGTCAAAACTGAATTTGCCAGAGGTATGAAAGCAGATTGATTGATAGAGTCTGGCTATATTGCATCATTTGCACACTAGAAACCATCAGAAACACAACACCCAGAATGCCACAAAGCAGCTAATATGAATAAGTGAATCTTACTCATTGTGTACAATATGTGCCTTGAAAATGAATTGCAGCATTACTGGCATCGATTCTTTACTGGTGCAAGTTAAGATAGTTTCACTGACTTCTGACTGTGAACTTCAGGTCTTGCTGACACAGGCCCAAGACAGAAGTTTGGCACATATGTAAATTCCTCCCGTGATCCACTACCCAGAAACTGAATTTTCTCCCACTTGATTTCTGATGAAGTATTAGGAGCATGTGAAGGGGATTCACACAATCCCTTTAATTATGAAAGTCCTACAGTTTAACAAGGATTCTCATTGATTACATCAGTACACTTGTGATATTAATGGGAGTATGCAGTGAAGTTTCTTACTGTTTTCCCAAGTGTCATAAAACCATTAGAGGAATGTTTTTGGTTTCGTTTTCTTTTAAAGCATACCTGTTAAGATAAGGTGTTTCACTAGTATCATTGCAGTAACCTGCAAAAACTGCTGAGTGAACTTCAGTTTTGCAAATGTGTTGCAAACCAAAAAGCCAGGACAAGTTAAGGAAGATTTCTTAGCTTTTAGTGCTGTTCAGTCCTGGATCTTTAATTCCATGTCAGATAACACAGCATTTGTCATTTGAGCACTGGGATCCCCATTTCTCACACAGTCTCAGAGACAGCAAGCCCTTGCCAAATTAAATTTATATGACTGCATTGCTCATTTTAAATGCTGAATTTCATCTTTGTTGCATGCACTGGCAACCTCCATAAAATAGTCAGTGGAACTGAATGTCCAAGGTCAATAGCAGGCTCTCACTTGAAATCATTCTGTAAACAGATTTAGTCAAATTCCCCACCAATCAAATTCCCAAGCACAATCTTTGCAAAGGAAAAAAGGGATTACATCTGAATAGTCAACTTCACAAAGGTTTGTTGCATTCCACACTTTTGACAAAAAAGGCTATAGAAAACCAATGCAACTAGTGCATCATAAACCCTTTTACAACTCAGGCTTATTGCCTTGCGCTCAGACTGACAAAGATAATCTACAGAATAGGAGAAGGTGCATAAAAGTGGCATTCCCAGTTGTCTCACTTAAATCCATCTTACATGACTACTTAGGATATTAGCTTTCTTAAAGTGTCTCATCATTGGTGTATCATAAGATGCAGCTCCATGCCCTCTCATGTGTCCTTTGAGGTATTCCGCCTACAATGTGTAGCAAGATAGCAAGATCAGAAAAACAAATTGTCACAGGGATAAAGCATGAAGCTATGAGAGAGAATAGCAACAAGCAGTGTTGAGATAATGACATAAAAAAATTGCACAAGAAACAGAAAGTGTAAATCTCACACTAACTGGTGCCCAAGACTACTTCACAAAGAAAAGGTACCAAATAAAGGGTACCTTTAAAGCAAACTGGTATATATATAACAAAGGTAGGGCAATAGGTGGTGGGCAAAATGCTGCTTCTCTGAAATGAAATGCCCATTTCATTTCAGAAAGGAAAACATTATCACAGTAGGTAACAATAGACATTAACTACAACTTGCTGTTTAGAAGACATTGTCAAAGCACATCCTTAAAGAAATACCTTACTGGCATACCACTGAATAGTCAAATGGAAAAAAATATTAAATAACCTCTCTTCTGTAATAATACATTATACTTGTACATACAGGAATACACTTGTATTTATACAGGTATGTCTACCTATCCATTGTAGTTAAGTAACATTACTGTGTTCATTTTACAAATAAGTGAGGGGCAGAGGCTGCAAACACATATTCAAATGACCTGGGATAAATCTTCCATGTTTGTTTTCCCGGTAGAAAAATTTACCCTGAGAGGTCTGAACACATTTTTGAATGCTAAGCTCTTGAAGAGCAGAGAAACTGTAATGCAGACACTCTGTATCTAGCAGGCCCTTGTGCATGCATCTCAGTATGTTCCACAGACTCCTTCAGTCTGCCTGGCACCAGAGGGCAGCAGTCCACAGGGCAGCTTAATTGGCTGACCCAGCCTGCCTCACCGGTTCTATCTCCCTGCACCACAATGTAGGATTGTGAAGGGGGTGCGTTCTGTTCCCTGCTTTACTGAAGCAGAAGGCTAAGTACAGATATTCAAAAAGCCTCTGGGGAAGTGTTGTATTGCACTTTTCTTAAAGCACAATAAGCTAGAGTATGAGCAAACTGAACAGACATCAGCTGTTAAGTGGGGGGCGGCTTGGAACCTGCTCACGCTGGCTACTGGGGGTGCTCCCACACACCTCCCAGGAGGCTGCCAGAGTGGCCCCTCTCCTCAGTCCCTTCCTGCAGCTGCCCTGGCCCCTGGCACACCACTGCCTGGCTGGGGGGGCTACAAGGAAAAGGGATCTGGGTTCTGTATCCCTGCAGCATCCCCAGCCAGGTAGTGGCACACCACAGGGGCCTGGGCTGCTTTGGGGAGAGAGACCCCCTTACCCCACCCCAGTCTGGCTGGCTGTGGCTCACAGTTGGCTGGAGGGAGGAGGTGGGGCTGACTTGGGTCAGGAACTGCTAAGGTGGTGGTGGCAGCCTGGCACTCGGGCTGAGCAAATGAGGTCTGGCTGAGGCTAATGCACAACCCTACACAATGTGATCTGGGTTGGCAGTGATCACACTCTAAGTTAACCCTCAATGGGATCTGGCACACATGTCTGATTAAGCACTCTAACAGAAAGTGCTTTAGTCTAGTACCTCAGTGAGGGTTAACTTAGAGCATGTTCCACCGTTAATATCTGTTCAGTTACTGCTTTAGAGGGCTTTCTGTGCACTTAAAGCATAATAGGTGTAATGTCTGTACCTAGGTGAAGAATTCAGCCCAAGTGACGCACTGTTTCCTTTGGTGGGGGAAAAGACACAAGCTAAGCACCCTGGGGTGCTAGAGGACAGTGCTATGACTTCTCTCAGAAGAGACTGTGTATAGACATCTGCTTTCACAGGAGAAACTCTCCTGGGAGTGATTTAACTCTGGTTGTTTTAGGTTCTTTTTTCTCCTGGAGTGGCCATTGTTATACTAGGAGAAAAATCCTGAATATTTGTCCACTCATGGTTTCTTTTGGTACAACAGTGACTCTCCCAAGAAAAACTGAATGTCTGTATGTGATGAGGGACATTCCAGCTCAAGTTTGCCGAAATAGCTAATAATTTTCCACCCCTGCGTTTTTACAGACTTCATCAGAGTTGCTGATCCTCAACTCCTATTTAAAAATCTCTCTCTCTCTCTCTCCCCCCCATTCACACAGACACAGCATACACACACCAGCTTTACTGCTAAAGTAACCACACTGAAGTCAAGAGGAACTACTTGTAACAGTAAAATGAAGCATATGTATAAATGGTTACAGGATCAGGGCCAAGGCTTTACTCAGTGGAACAACAGTCTTGTAAGAATGACAACTTAAATCCCTAACATATATGCACTTGTCCTCGGCTTTCGCAGATTGAGTTCAAAGTTTTAATCAACAAAACTACCTATATACAGTAAAATCCCTGATATCCAGCACAAGTGGGGAATGGGGGTGCCGGTAATGTAAAGATACTTGTTATCTGAGGGCACAGAGTTTCCACCTGGATGCAGAGTGAGGGGTGGCAGCTGCACATGGAGCAGGGGGTGGGGGGATGGAGGTGGTTGCATGCATGCCAGCTTCCCCCCACCCCACATCTGGCTGGCCAGCCAGAAATTCTGGTTGCTAGTACGTGCCCGTTAGTAAAATCCCAGATAACAGGGATTTTACTGTATCTTTAATTAATTCTACATTGCAGGTAATCCTGATGATTATCTTCTTACTGTATAAAGCTCTTTATGCTGGACATTTCGGAGGAAGTATAAATTGAATATTCTTAATAAGACAGAGACACAAGAAGTTTTATGAGTTGACAGAAGAGGTAAAAGCAAAGAATGTAGAAAAGGCTGTAGATAAAGATGCACAAAGGAACCAAATTCTGCCCTTCCACATCCCACCCCATACAGTACTTAGTTGTAGAACTAAAGGGCAATGCAGTGGTGATTTCAATCCCACTGACATCACTGCAACCAGGATCAGACTCATACTGAATACCCTGTAGGCAAACACCTGCCATTTTTTTAATACACACTCTACCCACTGGGTTACTTTTTTCATTAAGTTAATATAATCCCTTTACAATTATCTGGAATGATTTCCCCCTTTAATGTTGCCTTAAAAGTTTCTGTCCCAGAAGAATCTGACATCATGGAACTACTCACATTGCCCCAAAGCTTGGCAAAGCATTTATTATTACCTGGCTAGTAAGCTTGGACACCTCCTTAGCGAGTTCAATATCTGGACGCCCAAGCATGCTCACACCCACGCCAGCTTCCCGAGCCTTGGCTTTATATTGGATCTGTCAAAAGGAAAAATCACCAATACAGAAAAAAAGATTTAGCTTACAAATAATAAATTTCAGCTATGCTCTTCTGATAGTGTACACTGACACTGTTGATTATAGCAGAAATACCACTAAGGAGCTTCGTAAGAGGTTTATAAAATACTCACATCACTGACTAACTTGGCAACTTGGGTTGCTTTTTTAATATCCGGTCGATCTGCTATAGATGTGTAATGGAGCTTTGACTTGGCATCTTTTTTGTATTCAATCTAGCAAGTGAAAACAAACACAAAGGAAAGTAGGTTACTGCTGCGTTTACCTATAAGGCAGACAGCCAAGGAAGGACCAATAGTGCCGCTGGGAAAGTAGCTGGAGTCCTGCTAACTCCAAGCTTTGGTAAGCCTTTTTCAAATGAGAAAATAAACATTACGTAATAATAAACCATATATGAAAAAATGAAAGATACCATTGTCAATGTTATTTGAAAAGAGATGATTGTAACCCCCACTCATCGGTAAATATACAGGGTCTGATAGTCGGTGATTATTTCTGTGAAGGCAATTTTTTGCCTGCCCATAATTATATCCATGCTAATTCTTGCAAAATAACACTTGGGAAAAAATGGAGATTTGGCAGAACTCCAGAAAAACAGTCCCACCCGTTTAGGGAGACTAACTGAAATTGCAGTCACATGGGTACCTGACTCGAGGGAAATGCTAGACACACTTACAATACTTTGGTTCTTAGCAACTTCCATGGCATGTTTCACTTCAGGAGGCTCCTGCATGATGGAATAGTCAGACTTGCCTTTCTCCTTCACAAATTTCTTTTTATAATTGGTCTGTTTAAAGCAAAAAAGTTACATGTCACTCTATTCCCACAAGAGCTGTGTCTTACTAACAAAATCACTACAAGTTTGACAGAGGCCAACAAAGATGGCCAGATGCATGATTTATTTTTTCTAAATATTAATCAGCAAAAGCAAAAAAAATTAAAAAACGCCAGAACAACCCTCCCCACACACCTTCGTGCAGCGCTTGGCACAATGCGTACTCTGTCATACAATTATAAACTGGGATCTCCATTTAGATTACAATCTCTATTAGGTGAAAGCTGCATTAAAAGCCATAGGCATAACAGTGCAGCTCTGGCCCACGCACAGCTCCAGCGCACGGGGCAGGGTCAGCTGCTGCACTGCCGGTGCCAGCAGCGCATCCAGCCGCCTGCTGCATGAGTGACCATTTTTGTTCCCCTCCTTTGCAAAGTTGGTGCCTGGAGCTGCTGCTGTGGCCACCCCCACTCAGTTATGCTGCTGTTAAAAGCCCTCAATATTCTGCCTGTCTGCTTGAAGCAACCACTTTAACGTCATCCAAACAGTATTTGGTTAAAGCTAGCTCTAGGAAGCAACTAATCTTGACCGATTCCTTGGACACCTTGTTGATCAGAATCTACCAGTCACCCTAACATGTAATAATTTGGCCACGTCTCGCCAGTAGGGATTAATGTGAGCCATAAATAAATGTTAGCTTGTTCTAGTCACTCACCTCACTGACATTCTTGGTCACTGCTTTGACATGAACAGTGTCCCGCGTCTCAGGCAGGGTCGTATAAGAGCCATGTGGAAGGTTCCTCTTAACATGCTCTTTGTATTTGTTCTGAGAGCACAGAGGAAGAAAAAAACCCCAGATGAAATGAATGTAAGAATATTACAAGGATCAATTTATGAAGGCCACAGATACCGCATGTATTACCTCAGACACAAGGTGACTGACTGTCTTAGCGAGGAGGACCTGAGGCGTGTCTGGAACAGCAAGGCATGTTCCCCGCTCCTTGTTATGCTTCGCTTTGTATTTTATCTGGCGGGGAGAAAAGATATTATTTTAAGCAATGTTTATGTCTTATGCTGGCTTAACACAAGACTGCAAATGTACTAGATTTATTGATATGTGGCAGAACCCTAAAAAGTCCACTCCTGTGAGTTCAGGTTTACAAGCAATGTGCTTATCAGTATTTTCAGTCTATATATTTCTGCATGTCTCAGTGAAGCTCAGCTTGGAATTTTGCTATCTGTATTGCTTAAAAGTGTTAAAGTGCACAAAACACATACTATTTACATATTGTCACATCTGAATATTCAAAAGGGGTCACAAGTCTCAGTTGCCCCGGTTTGTGCTTGTGAAGTAATAAACAAGGTCAGTGATATTTGTAAGACTGAATCCATGCAAGGAAGTGCCGTTTGTTAACAAAATAATCAGATCTAAATAATGATTTGTTAAACTTGATTCTTAAACAGGAAATGGAACTGCTCAGGATCTCTGAAAAACAGGCTGTTTCTAATCTAAATATGAACTCTGAAATCTAAACTTAGAAAACCAGGTTTGAAATTTCTGACTTCTGATTTTACTTTACAAATTATTCTTATCAGGTGATATATGCTGCAAAATATTCCCCCAAAATAGTATTCACAAAGTCCAGAGCTTTGTGAATTTTGAAGGCATTCAAGCCTCTGGATATGGAATGTAAGTTTTAGGTTCTTTATGTAGTATGTTAAAGTTCATGTTCAAAGCAAAGTTAATGCTCAAATACTTACGTCACTTGCCAGGATTGCATTATTCAAAGCCAATACTGTGTTTTTGTCATCTGTGACAGAGAGTTTACATCCCCTAAGGAATTCTCGGTCTAGCTTATATTCATACTGTAGGAAGAGAAAATAAAAGATAGCAAACAGTTCCCCAAACCTGCAGTGTCTTTTGTTGTGAAAAGGAAGGGATGGGAAATGGGAGTATTAGTTAACTCAGCATTTTCTAGTTTTCTTACATCACTCTGTTGCAAGGAAGTCTTTGCTGCCTGAATGAAGTCAGGTCTGTCAGCAGTCCATTGCCAGTGAGCCTTGGTTGCTTCATATTTCTTCTTGTAATCCAACTGTTTTAAAAAGAAACATGAACAGAATTCATATCATTCAAAGTCTCAGTGTATACAGAGCAACTTCACCTCTAACCATGGCTACTCCATGAGAGGTAGGAGAAAGTGAGGAAGTTTTTATGGAAGACGTTACTCTTTATGATAGCAATCCTTTTGAAATCCACTTCTCTTCTGAGATTTTTACAAATCCAGCAAAGGTCTATTTGCACTGGGATTTCCAATGCTAGGTGAAGAAAGGGCTATGCAGGACTGAAAAGTTGTCATGGCCACAACATGGATATACTGTGATCACTGGTCCTCTCAGAGAAACCCATGAACCTTTCCTGGCTAGAACTTATTTCAACTATGAGTTGAAACAGAGTAGCACTGAAAATAATGAAGGGACTTATACCTCCCTAACAGCAGAAAGTGGCCACATCTACATGAGATGCTGACTGTGCAGTTGTTTCTGCACAGTCATTCAGTACTTGCATACATAAATACTAAATGACTGCACAGTAACTGGAGTTACTGCACAGTAGCATCACCACACGGCTTTTTGGTCACACCAGCTGTGCAGTAGCTCATTACTACTGCACAGTAGTGTTTTGTCACAGTTCATGCCATGTGAACTGTGCAGTAGTAATGAACTACTGTGCAGTCAGTGCCTCATGTAGACAGCCACTGAGAGGAGCTTGAAGGAAATAAGGCAACTGGTACCTGTGTTGCACACTGGAAAACTTCTGTACAAATCCACCAGTCTGTACTGACCCACCACATCATTTCAGGAATCATAAATTAACAGACATTTTCAAAGAAAATCAAAATTATTTGATAAGCAAAAGAACAGAGAGGAACAAACGCTGATCTCAGCAAAATCTACACTTAAATGCACTTGCTCTGAATTTTACCCATACAATCTGTCAATGTATTGACCATGATTTTCAAAAGTACATAGGTGTGCAAATCCCACTGAATGTCAGTAGATGGTAGGTGTTCAGTTCCTTCACACTCCTTTACAAATGTTAGTCACTGCTGATTATTATATGGAAAGCACTAATAAAAAATGAACTCACATTGCTGTTAAGTTTGTAGGCATCCTTGGGAGTCTTAATATGAACAGAATCTGGTAAAACATTGCAGTGTGATTTATTCCTCTCATATACTTCTTTGTATTTCAGCTGGGAAAAGAAAAAAATTAAAAGCATTTTTTACATAAATTATGTAACTTATATAACTCTGTTAAACAATAGTTCATCAACAAAGTAGAAGCAAATGGAAAATTTATTTTAGGCAGTCCTGCTAAATCGTTTAATTAAAAATGATACAAACAGACAAGGAAGAGCTTGCTCCCTTGATGGTAGCCACTCCACATGCACAAGCTAATATCAGTCTCCAGATGGATTTCTATTTGCTTGAAAACAGAGCACTCCTGTTCAGTATGAAATATATTATATACAATAACTTTTAGCTAAGATTTTCAAGTGACTAATGATTCTGAGTGCCTCCATTTTTGGCGTCCTTCTCAAGATATTTTAAAGTGGCTTGATTTTCAGGGGATGGCTGATCAGCATTTTCTAAAAATCATGCCCTAATAAGCTATTTCACACTGGACATCCAGAAAGTAGTTATTCAAAATCACTTTTGATAATGTGCTCCCACAGAATCCTGTATGGGCAACCAGATAATATTAATACTTCGTACTTCTAGTTTGCAGTATTATGTGTCTGTCATTACTGTAGCATCTGAGTGCTTCCCAATCTTTACTGCATTTATCTTTCCAGTACCACAGTGAGTTAGGGAAATACTGTTTTCCTTGTAGGGATCCTGGGCACAAGAATACTTAGATTATTTGCCCGAGATCTCAAAGAAAGCCTGTGGCAGATAAGGTATTACACCTGTGGCTGCCAAGTCTGATATTAGTGCTGTAAGTATTGGATCAACCCTAGGTTTTTGTCCTTCAGTTTTATATGAGGGCAAATTCATCTGAAAATTTCAAATCATTATACAATTAATTTAGCCTCAGAATATTGCCATTAGGTGTTTCCTGTCCTCAAAGTATAAAAGAATAAATCAAGTGACAGATTAAGCAACGAAGCCAAGACAACATGAAAGCTACCAGCCAACCAAGGGATTAGAGTCCCATATCCATGGCCTAATTAAACAACATTCCAGCCCACACCTTTCATCACAGATAAGGGCTTTTCTATTTAAGCCATCACCATCCCTTGATCTGCACTGAAAAATTACACGATTAAAGCTTTTTAATACTTTTAGACTTCACTATAAACATTTTAAATGCAGCTGAAAATGTCTTTAAGTATTTTAATTAAAAGCAAAATAAATACATTCTAGTAAGAAGTTATTTATAGTGGTAGTATTACCTACAAGACAGAAATTATACAGTATCACAGAAAAAAAGTTAATTGATCTGACATGCAAGATGTAATTTACTTACCTCACTTATTTTGTCCTTGACCTGACGCACATGTAACAACATGGGGGTATCATGGATTGTGGTGTATCCCTTAGGCCGGGCCTTGTTGTATTCCAATTTATAAATAATCTGTGGATACAAATTGTTAGAGCATATTACCTTGTGACAGTCAGGTATGCCTTAAATTACAGAAGTCAAGAGGACAAATATTCTAATTGCCATAATATTTTCAAGGTCATAATTCAAACAGTAAGATGGACTACAGCATATTTAACATAATACCATACTTACATCACTGATTTGTTTGTTAACTTTTGTATTCCTCAGGTGCTCTGGAGTATCCACAATTGTGGTGTACTTGTCCTTCAGTTTTTCATATTCCCTTTTGTATTTGAACTGATGGTGGGAAAAAGAGGATGTTAACCACATGAAATAAAAGGGAAAAAACCTTATCTTCAAGAGAGACAAGGTTCTTTATTCCTGTTAAGAGAGCATACTGCAGTCAATGGTCACAACTCCCACTGGGGTCAATGTGAAGGCTGAGCATGTGCACAGAAAAATTAGATGTCACACTGCATAAATCTCATGTTCATGTTGGAATCAGTTGGCCTGCTTGTGTGAGTTACTCCCATAAATAGTCCTATACTGGGTCCTGTGGGAAGTTTCACTATTTGGCCTTACATTTTCCTGATGTTATTGAGGGTCTCTCTGGTATAATTATGCATTAAATATTTTTTTAAAATATCTTTAAGAATCATTTTTCCCAGCTTAAGGAACCCATCATGTTCAAAATGAATGCAATGAGAGAAGATTTGGGCAATGAGAGAAGAATTAAAATCTGCAAATATACAAATAACACAATGAGGCCAAAAACTCATCTCAAGTGATTACACAGTAGATGCACAGTAATTATTTTCTATATCAAATCCATCAACAGGAATTTAGCAACATTTTAAATGAGAAGATAAAGCCAATTCTATTACTGAAGTGAACAGAAAGTGTCTAAAAGTACATTTGTTATCTTAGTACAGGAGGATTTTATTAATGCAGAGTACACTTTTACATTGACTTAATCTACAAACTAGGTGGATCTACACGTGCATTTACTGCACATTAAATTCACTGCACAGTATGTTATTGTGGCAATATAACACAGTAATGCTGTGTGTAACTTTAGTCCCAAGTCAGTCCACACACACAGTGTCACTGTACAGTAAAGCGTCTAAACCTGCATTACTGTGTAGTAACTAATCAGGAGTAAATTTGATATCTGCATCATGTATGTATCACATTTCCACCCGAATACTTACTGTGCAGTAATTCAAGTATCAGATTTATGCCCAAGTCAGCATCAGGCATGATATTTACTGTACAGTATATTTTGGTTTACTGTTCAGTAATTTAAGTTACTGCACAGCAAGTATGCATGTGTGGACACACCCACTCACACACAAATTGCTTTGCATTGCTAAATCTTCAGTGTGTGACTAAAAAGCAAAAGTATCATAACTGGTCTTATAGAAGAGGTTGATTTTTTTTTTCTCTAGTATTTCCCAGGGTTTATGGAGTAAGGGTACTGGGAAATGGAATATTACAAAATGCAACCACTAAAAAATGCAGCTGATTCAAGGGCAAATATAGATATGGAACAGCTATTGAATGAGCAGTGTTATCATCCAGCTGACACAGCCAAAAAGAAGTAGGTAGAGTCCAGACTTGATGAGCGTAAGGTAGGGGAAACAAGCTCTGTAATCTAAATAATACAATAACCTACATGCTGATGAATCTACCTTTTTGCATAATCAGAAATATTAAAACGGGCTGATTTTGTTCGTCATTTTGTAATAACCAACAGCAAATCACCCTGCCTCCTCCTCCCACTAACAGAATACATTGGGAGGAAACAAAGAGGGAAGAAAGTATTTCTATTTCTAGCTTGGCTCTGACATGTTTGCATAAGGAACCACAATTACCTGAAAAGATGTAGGTTGGTGCAGGGCCATGACAGTTCACCTACCCATCTACCCATGTCTTAGTGGAAGATACTGCACCCTCTCCTGCCACTTAGCCAGAGCCTTGGATGGCAAAGAGTCACCTTGAAGCACTGTGACTCCTAGTTCTCTGCCTGGAATGGTACAACTTGGTACCATTTTCAGTGCAGAGCTATGGATGAATACTGCAATCTAGCTCTCAGATATGTACAGCCTAAGCACATCTACATGTGCATTTACTATGCAGTAAATTTATTGCATGGTAAGTTTCTGTACAGTAAGCGGATTTAGGCTGGGGTCTACAGGTGCAGGCATTAAAGTGCAGTAATGCTGTGTTTGGACTGACTTGGAGTAAAGTTAGTCCAAAGTCAGTTCACACACACAGTATTACTGTGCATTAACGTGTCTACAAGTGCATTACTGCACAGTAACTAATCGAGTGTAAATTTGCATGATGCAGGTAGCAAATTTACATCCAAGTCAACATAAGTCGCCATAGTTAGTGTACAGTATGGGCATGCCCATGTAGACTGTACTGCACAGTAATTTTTGGTAACCTAAGTTACCGAACAGTAAAGGTGCATGTGTAGATGCACCCCCTTAGTCCTTAGTTTTAAATTAGAACCAGGGATGGTATCCCATCTGTGAGAGTGTGAGAAATGGTGGCAGACCTGGGGCCTGGATTTGGAAGACATGGGTGAAAGATATGATATACTGCCACCTTTGGAACTTTATCCTGTAAACATGTATACCGAGGAACTGACCTGTGTATTATATTAGCAAATATTCATTGCTAACATGCTTACCAAAATTTATGATATGGGAGAACAGAGGAATTCTGGAAGGTCAGATCAGGCTACTCTTGAAGTCATTGTTTAGCTTGTCATTGGGAACTGTCATTAGACCCACGACATAATTTCAGATGTTCTGTTATCAAGTATATCGCATCACAACCAGCAATAAGTGCACAGCAAAACACGATAGCTTGAGGTCAGTGGAAATGCAGGGATTTCACAAATAAGATGCTAAAAGTCCAAACAGCAAAACTGTGCATATGATATTTTCCTGCAAAGGCAGTCATCCACATTACCTTGCTCCAAAGGTTTGTATTGTAGAGTGCTGTCAGCATATCTGGCCTCTTGAGTTCATTACATCCATGTTGCAAGAACATCTTGGCTTTTGACTTGTATTTTTTCTGTCCATGAAAAGAAATACAGAAGAGACTTCTGAAAATTGTGAACAGCACAGCTCTAGATCTGTGATCAGTGGTTTAGGCGAATGTGTTGCATGTACGCACATAATTACTTGGGCATGTAGAATACATTTTAAAATATATCTTTACTTGATTATGCCCCTTGTAGGGTTGGCAGTGATTTACCATCTAATTAAAGAAGTAAAGAAACTGAGAAAGGCAATGGCCCTATGCCAATGGCTTATATACCACACCCTCAAGGAAGTGGTCCACAACTGATGACTACTGGGCAATGTTGCCAAGAAGACCCTCCAGTGTTGCTCATGACCACAAGAAACTAAACAGTTAAGCCTGAGTATGACCAAGAGAGCAAAATGCGATGTTGCCCACAGCTTGTGACTTGTTTAGCCTTGTGATCATGGACCAGTAAAGGCTTAGAACCCCTGAATGAAGGTATGTAATCAGAGCATCTTTTAGAAAATAAGAATAAATACTACAACAAACAAGTGCACTTAACTAAGAAAATAAGCTCATTTCTTCTAAATGATTGGAAATTAGACCAAAAAAATCATTGTAATCATCATGCCCTTTACAAAGAACATAATAGAAAAAAGTATGTGATTCAACACCATTGAAGTCAGTCACAGACTTTTTACTGATTCCATTTAGAATCAGACCTTATCTAAGAATGTATCATTTAACTGATGAGCAATATAAAGGAATGCAGATAGAGGACTAGCTCACTCAAATCTGCTCTATAGTTTAGACAGCAAACAAGTTCTGAAAGTGCTGAACTAGAACATTGTAGAGTCATGGGTGACACGTGAATGACGTACTTATATACTGGTGGCACTGGCTAGCACTTTTACTGTACCTGACTGGACACTTCTTCATTTGGCCAGTTGGTTTCTGGTTAAGTATATTGTTGTACTTATCTCACTGTTTTTAAGAATCAGACCAGTATAATTTCTGCCTGGAACACCAGATTAAGTCACAGCAATATATAAAATTAAGGATCTCAAAAATACTGGAGTAACAGCCTCAAAGCATTAAACTCTGACTACAAGTAATAATTAAAGACCACATCCAAACTGGAAAATTCAGGAAAAAAAAGAGGACAACCACGGGCAATTTCAAAATTCATTTTTAAGGGTACAAGATTTAATAAAGTCAGTAGTTCATTCCTGTAGGATTCCCATGACCCATATGTTAATTCCAGTTCTTCAAGAAATAGTTCTGTATTGTCAATATATTAAAAATTAAATTCTGGATGCAAAAGTATATACTGGACAATACAATGTTACATCACTAGCATTTCTGTAAATATCATTGTGATATCATTCTGAATGTATTATTTATTTAATAAAATGCAAACTTTGATTGTATGATTTGAAAAGATTCATCTTATCTATATTAATAAGTTTGTTCAAATTAACAAAAGATTATTCTAACAGGATCATAAATGCCAAGAAATTCACTGGGGAATCCAAAGCAAAATCTCTGAAGGGAAACAGAGATAGATAAAGGAGCTATGGGGATAATACAAGTCAGCAGCTGAGAAATTCTGCATATTCAGATCTGGTTCAAGATGTCACATTGTTTCATTTATTCCACACCTCTCTGTACTGCCCATTGCTATAGAATAAAATTAATATCCCGATTCTTCCGTATTTTAATCTAATCTTTAGACATCTTTATTTTAACTAACTTTTAGTCTATTTTGATTATTTGCAACATTGAAAAAAGATTAACCTATAATTCAATGTTAGCAGAAAAGACTGTGAGATATTAGATTATCAATGCAGTGCAGTAAAGTTCTATTCAATAACTTACCTCATCCAGCAACTGAGTTGCATGCTTAAAATGCCTATTAATTGGACAGTCAGGTTCGTAATTGTACAGAGATTTTGTTCTTTCAAATAGTTCCTTGTACTTATACTGGAAAAAACAAAGAAACTAGTCATTCTAAAGTAAAATCAAGAACAGAAGAATGAAAAAAATACACACTGAAAAACTGTCTGCAATAAAGGAAGAACAGAAATGCTACATATACAAACGAAAATTATGTCTAAGGTAATATAATTATAGTTATCAATACCTATTGTACGAAGTGATATTACAAGGAAAGCAGCTGGAACTGTAAACTTTCCTACAGTATAACGCAAGTATAGAAGAACTAGGAAAAGTACTGTTGAGAACAATTCCACTGGCTAGGAAAAGAATGGATTAACTAAGAAATCTTTATGTCTATGTTGACTGTGAAAATCTCTCCTGGCTTATTTAAAATGTGTTGGATCAAATTCTGCCACAAAATATTCACATCCATATGTGAGGGCAGATTTGATCCTTTAGTTAAAATATAATAACAGGCAACTAATCACTGAAAAAGTACTTTTAAATATCAGAAATGATTTACATACCCCACTGTAGAGTGCCTTGTTCTTTTCTGCCAGACTCAAATCAGGAGTATCCCATGCATAGCAACCAATGCCTCTGAGCCAGGATAAGTCTGCCTTGTATTTAAACTTTAGAAAGAAAGTAACAAGATAAAATTTAAAAACTCTGGAGCAAAACTGGCACCTTATTGATACTTAAATATTGTGTAGACCTAATACTCTAGAAAATAATTGATATATACTGTATATTGATACGAATAAATAAATACATACATATTTATTTATTTATTTATTTCCAGAAATACATTAATGTTACCTATATTACTCTTTCAGGTTCTGCTTTGTCATTATACAGCATAAAAACAGCCACTGGAATTCCTGCCTTAATCATGTCAAGCAAGTAGGCAGAACAATTTGCATTTGCAACTCAGCATATGCTGCCTTGCAATGGTTTCATAGTTTCATAGTTTCATAGTAGCTAGAGTCGGAAGGGACCTAGGTAGATCATCTAGTCCGACCCCCTGCCTTAGCAGGAAAGAGCACCGGGGTCAGATGACCCCGGCAAGGTGCTCATCTAACTTCCTTTTAAAAATCCCCAGGCTAGGAGCCTGCACCACTTCCCCTGGAAGCTGGTTCCAGGCCCTAGCCGCCCTGACTGTGAAGTAGCGCCTCCTAATATCTAATCTAAACTTACCCTCCGCCAGTTTGTGACCGTTATTCCTGGTCACTCCTGGCAGCGCACGGGGGAACAGGGACTCCCCCAATACCTGCTGATCCCCCCTGACCAGTTTGTAGCAGGCCACAAGGTCCCCCCTTAACCTTCTCTTGTGGAGGCTAAACAGGTTCAGGTCCCGTAGCCTCTCCTCATAAGGCCTGCCCTGCTGACCCCTGATCATACGAGTGGCCCTCCTCTGAACTCTTTCCATATTGTCCACGTCCCTCTTGAAGTGTGGCGCCCAGAACTGGACGCGGTACTCCAGCTGCGGCCTGACCAGTGCCGCATAGAGGGGGAGGATCACCTCCCTGGCCCTGCTCGAGATGCATTTGTGGATGCATGACAGGGTACGGTTGGCCTTCTTGACTGCCTCCCCACACTGCCGGCCCATGTTCATCGTGGAGTCAATGACGACTCCAAGATCCTTTTCCGTCTCCATGCTGGGTGGTTGGGTATCACCTCATTGCTGTTCATTTTGGAAACATATACAACATGTTTAATTAACTATGCAAACTTACATCGCTGATGGCATCCGTGACAGCACGATGATGGAAGTGGTCAGGGCGGTCAGGGATGGATCTCCAGATTCCCAGCTGACTCATATACTTTTCCTTATATTTCACCTAGAGAAAGGAATCATAAGGAAGTTGAAAACTGAGGTGAAAAAATTGGAAAACATAATACATGAGCTATGCAATTTTAGGAGACTCCTAATTCTGACTTTCCACAAGGATGTGTTTAAAATAGGGGGCCTAGTTCTCATTCATTTTCATAACCAGTTTTTGTCACCAACAGCACACAAAGGACAGATGTGGCCATCTTAGAATCATAGAAAATTTAAGCTGGAAGAGACCTCAGTAGGTCATCTAGTGCAACCTCCTGCTCAAAGCAGGACCATCCCCAACTAGATCATCCCAGCCAACGCTTTGTCTAGCTTGGTCTTAAAAGCCTCCATGGATGGCGCTTCCACCACCTCTCTGGGTAACCTGTTCCAGTGTCTTACTACCCTCTTAGTGAGAAAATTCTTCCTAATATCTAGTATCTTCAGGTCCAGCGGTGTGAAGTGTCTTGGGTATAAATGCTAATCAAATCCAGACTCTTTCACTAGCAGGGACTTCAAAATAAATATGTCTGTATGTGTGGGGAAAGGAGTGCAAGTATGTTGTCCTAATTTAGCACATAAGTGACTAAAATTAATCAGGAATAGATGTGTTGTATACGTACACTGCTAACATCATCAGTGACCTTGCGATGATAGACGATATTCAAGGCATCTTTCACTGTGTGATACTTGCCCTTTGTAGTCTCAAAGGTCTCTTTGTAGCGCAGCTGACAAGAGAAAAAAATGGAGCGGTCATATAGTTTGTCAGTAGTTCTTAAGATAAATATGTAAGTCCTCAATTCTAAACTTATCTTCATGATTACTGGCCTTCAGAATCATGATTTTGTCCTTCTATGATCATTTAGAAATATTTGGTGCTAAGGTCATTATCATATGTTGGGCCCTAACATGGACTAACTAGACAGTTTGACTAATGGGAATGACATTGGAGTCATTCAACATGTTTACATGAGGCTGGTAAATTTTAAAAACTTTTTTTTCCCCAAAATTGGAATTAGCCTGGCTGAGAGCTATACTGGAACTCAGCCACAGAGAAAAGATTCGGTCCATTAAAACAAAAGATTAATGTCACTACCTCTCAGAAAGAAAATGGAGAAAAGAACACCCTCACAGAAGCCCCCTCCACAACAGCAAAAGCATCAAATCTCCATGTCTTTTCTCATCTTTCAATCTATGCTCTAAATTGTGGAAAGCACTAAGTTTATAGCAGCCCTGGATCTGTGATAAATCTGTATCTTCCACAGAGCAGAAACCCAGTAGTAGCACAGGAGGTTTGCTGCTTGGGAGGTAAGAATTTCATTTATAAGACTTGAGCTTTTTTCTTTACAGGAGTTACTAGCCAAATTGCTAGTACATAGTTTGGGTATTTTTGCCCGAAGGGGTGCAAGCAGAACTGCAGCTCCCAGCTGTATCTCCAAACAATTTTTGCAAAGCGTTCTGAGTTGTCTCACTGTTACCCCAGACCAAACAGAAGTTCACTCCTGGTCCCAGAGGGGAGAGAAATCTACCTGTGGGCTGGAAGCCTGCAGCCAGTGTCCCATAGCAATGGCCAGAGCTCTCTGCCAGTACTTGCCCTTTTCAGAAGTGGGGAGGAAGGGAAAGGCAGCAGAGGAAGCTCATTCTTGAGGATCCCCAGCTGGTGCTGGAGAGTGGGGTGAGTGAACTGGAGCCCACCCTGCCCCCACCTCGGGGTGGGCTCCAATATACCCACTCCACCCTCCAGCAGGGGCTGAAACTCCCTCCATTTTCTTTCCCCCATCCCATTCTGAAAACAGTGACAGGATAGGAGCTCTGTAGACACAGGATACAAAAGACACTACATTTTTAAATGTCTTGATCTCATACCTCACACAATGAGGGGTCAGATTTTTAACCAATCAGCTATTTTTTAAGCTGTCTGAAGCTGTGTACTTGTGTTTGATCACAATTATAAATGGTTTTCTGTGGCCAGGTCGAGTGAAAATTGTCACTTCTGTCTGCACCCTGTGTTTTTAGACATGTATAATAAGATCAGCTCACCTGATGTACAGCCCAATACACAGTCTTTTAAGTCTTGCATGGGCCAGAAGGCAATCTGCAATTTACATGCCACAGATCTCAGTATACAGTAGAACACTCTTAGTCAGCGTCTTACAGCTTCTTTAAATGAAAATTCCACAGTTGGAGAAAATAAAACCTAATTTCATCCTCCCGTTTTTATCCAGGACAGAAACTGGCTTTTCCTACTCTATTTTAAAATAAAAAGGGATAGTTTTTTCAGGAAGAGTCAAAGCTTATTCTTTGAACAGTACTGATACATAAGAAGAAAGTAATAAGTAAGCTAAATGAATTTCTATGTTCACTCCCAGCATCAACAATTCACTGTAATGTATATTATTTAGAATACTTGCATTTAAGCAACTATTTAAGTTTTTCAGCTTCAAACTTAATTGCAGGATCAGCTGAAATAACATACAAACCATGGAAAGATATACAGTAGCTGTGTCTACATGAGATGGTGACTGTGCAGCCGTTAGTACTTGTATAAATAAGTACTAAATGACTGCACAGTAACCAGAGTTACCGCAAAGTAGTGTTGACGAGCGGTTTTTTCATGACACTGACTGCACCATAGCCCAAGAGTACTCTGCACAGTAGCATTGCGTCACGATTACTGCCATGTGACACTACTGCACATGTAGTAGTCTTGGGCTACTGCAAAGTCAGCATCTTGTGCAGATCCGGCCAGTGTATTCAATTCAATTATAGGAATCCTACAGATTTAAATACATGCAAATGGAATAACATACAACAACCCAGTGGTGCTGTCTTTATTTTAAGTATTTTCTGCTTTTAATCCATTTATTTCTCCTAGTTTCATTTTCTCCTTGTTCAAAGTAAATGAGAGAAAGTAAGAACAGTGGTGGTTGTGGGATACGTACATCACTTGCATTGAGGTAAGCCCTCTTAGCTCTGATAAGGATAGGTGTGTCAGGAACAGTTGTGTACTTGTGCTTCATCTTGTCGTACTGGGTTTTGTACTTTTTCTAATAGGATATGAATAAAAATATAATATAAGAAAATAATACAATGAAAGACCAAAAAATATCATTTGTGTCTAAGGGCATTTTTACCCATGCTCCAGGGGTGGGTGGGGGTGCTTTAATTAGAGAGACTCTGAGAGCTGCTTTAATTAAAACACCTGCAGCGTCTTGTGTATCAGCATCCCCGCACTTCAAAATGACAGCAGGGGCAATTTAACTAAAGTTCATCCAATGAGTTTTGGTTAAAGCACCCCACCGCCATTTTGAAGCATGTGGATACTGATACAAGAGATGTGGGAGGCTGCTGCAGTGCACTAGTTCTTGGTTTCATAGTTAGTATGCTCCAGCAGACTCGATTAATTACAGCAGCCTTTCCGCACATCTACAGGTACCCTAACAGACTTGCTCATCTGCTACTGTGAAGCTACCCTGAGAACACTTGGTTGAGAAGTCAGTGCTGCAGAATGCTGACTGCTTTCAGCTTCTATTGAAACAAATGGCAAGGAGACTCTTCAGAAGATCCCTGAAAGTACTCAGGATCCTGCAGAAATGGGTCATAATTAATTTTTCTCATGTGCTACATAATGCACTTGAGTCTTACTGACTTGCTTTTAGAAGCAGGTGTTTTATAAACCCACCCCTAAGTATCCACATTTTATGCTATGTAAAAACAATCTAGCGATAGCAGAAGGAAATGTAATCCTCAAGAATCAAAAGGTCTAAAAACAAATAAAGGATGGCTCTTTGTTATACCTTCCCATCACCAGTGTTGGAACAGGGACTTTCACATAGCTAAACAGACCTCAACAAGAGAAGAAATTTCTTACCTCGCTGACCATGTCCTTCACGTGTCTTGCATGTTTCAAGGCGGTTGTCTGGGCACCTGCATGGTGATGGGGTCTCTCTTTGGTGGCTAGCTCCACATACAAGTACTATGGCAAAAAAAGGGCACCATTCAAAAACTATCCATTTCAATTATGTGTTACCTTGTTTGCCCTGCAAGGTGATTGTGTGCTCACAGCACACCCACACACTTTGAAAACAAAATATGCCCCTTTGCTTTTCACATCCTCCCATGTGTCATCCTTCTACCAGCTGAGTACTCTGGTTTTTCTGTAAGTGCCAGAGAAATGGAACAAGCCAGCGTCCCAAATGACCATAACTCTAGGACTGACCTTCACAGAACTCTTCCTAGGAGTTTTCAGTAATTGCCGTCTTTAAAACATATTACTCTTTATTTACCAGGGCTTTAAAAAAAAAAAAAAAAAGGAACACACCCAGGTAGAAATCAGTAATGTCTGAAACAAATGCAATAGACCTATGGTTACCAAACAGTGGTATATGTACCCCCAGGGGTACGCAAGACATCTCTGGGGGTACATGGCAGAAATTGTGTAATGGCGGATTTAATTTTTCATTATAATAATAATTAGCATTTAAGGTGTTAAAATATAAAACATATGCTGGTAGGGGTATGCAGGCAGCTGGTAAATCTAGAAGTGGATACGCAGTAAGAAAAAGTTTGGGAATCTCTGCAACAGACAGACTTGTGGCTTGGAGAACTATGTGCAGCATGGTGGATAGAAGACAAAGTAGCATCCAGGTTGATGGGGAATAGGAGAAAGGCAGGCATATTTTACCTGTTAAGAGCAAAGACAAGTAGCATGAACATGAGGACCCTAAGGAGGGAATTCTCACTGCTCCCCTGAGAGGCAACTACACTTCTAAAGTCATAAAGCAAGAACTCCACCTGTTGCTAGGCTCCAAGTGCAGCTAGAGAAAGGACAGGGCTCTGACCCATTTCAGGTGCTGCTAGCTAAACCTTCCTTTATATATTGCGAGTGCACTGATTCCTATGCTGCAGACCCCTGTACTTAAGGAGAGAAGGAACTCTGCACTGTCTTCTTGGTTTACCATGCATGCACACACAGACATCCAGAACCCAGCTGTTGTGCACGCACAAATGCACAAAGATATCTGGAACCCAGCTGTTTGACTAAACTATGCCCATAGGTTTTTTGAGAGATGTGATCGCTTCATATCACATGCATCAATTAAACAATGCCAACATTTTATCTAGCCAATGAAACCATTAAATTTATACTTATTTGGCTCACTGGGGCCAGATTTTTAGAGAACTTGAATGGAGCTGAAGTGGGATCTAACAAAGCTCTCCACTATTTCAGATGAATAGGAACAAACATGCTTCATAAAGGGGCATAGTCAACTGGAGAATTATGCTGCCATTTAAAATTGTGTATTGACCACAGTCACAAGTAATCCCTAAGATTTCTATGTTGACAAGAAAAAAGTCAGAACAGTGTACACTGGATTGAGAAAATGTCAAGACAGAAAATATTCACCTGGCTCTGTATTTTTTGTCCTTTCTTGGCTCGTAAGAAATCAGGTGTTTCAAGGACTGAAGTATACTTTGTCTTTTGCTCCTTGCCCACAGCTCTGTAAACAATCTAGAAAGAGACAAAATCTGGCAGTTAATTCCTCTGTTACAAAATTAAATTAATATTTAGGTGCCTGCTACTGCTGCACCATGAGTTCCCTGAATACAGGTCACTGCTGTGGCAGCATCAGCTCCCTGGGAATGCCATTCTGGTACTCCCTGGGCACGTCTACACATAATGTTACACTGCCATAGCCACGCGCTACAGAGTCGTAGAGTTTATGGGTGTCTACATGTGACCAGCAGCTACATTGCCATAGCAGCATGCTCCCCCATTAAAATACACCACTACAGCAAAGTAGCTGCTAAAACTAACCGTGCACCACATGCAGGCACAATACAGGTGGTTACTGCGCCATGCTTTAATACTTCCTTTTGGAAGTAACAACACTGCCATAGGACAATGTATAGATGCTTCCCCTCTAAATCAAACCTGGGACTGGTGCCCATTCATCCACCCCTCTTTACACTACTGCATTTAGATAATCACACACATGAAAGGACCACATCCAGAATAGCAGGAAAACCCATGAGACAATTTGCACCTCATTTAACCATCACTAAAATGGATAGATACACCATTCCAATACTTACTTCACTCAGATGTGTCTTCAGCTCCTGAACTGTCCTGTACTCTGGAGTGTCAAGAACCACACTGTATTTATCCCTCATCTTCTTGGCATCATCAGTATACACATAATTAGACTGAAAAAGAAATACACGTGTCACGTTTGCTATGTTATTGAAAATATACAATGAAACTTAACACAGTTAAGTGTTGCTACAGTAGAATCCCACCCTGCTCCTTAATACTTGGGAACATTTGTGTCCTTGTTTAGCTACATTGCCGAAGCAGTGCGTTCCCCATTATGATGCACCACTACAGCAAAGTAGCTGCTAAAAATAACCGTGTTATCTTCATTGCTCTGGTGTCCTTAAAATATATTATCATGACACTTGTGCATCCATAAAAAATGAAGTGATCAATGTGTGCATTTGAGTTCCAGAAAAGAGCACCTACCCAAAGCTTACGCAGGTGACGAGCACGGACCATATCAGGAGTATCATACAGGAAACAGCCCAGGCCCCTTAGCCACTGCAGATCCTGTTTGTATTTATTCTGTGAAGCAAGCACAGTAACAAAGAAATTAAAAGTTGACCCTTCTGGGGAATACTAATTAAATAATTACTATGCAATATTTTAAAACTCAAATGACAAGTCAAATTCTTTTCTTATGGACACCTGCATAGGCGTCAAGAAAAAGGAATTTGGCCTGCTGCATTCAAAATCAGATTATTTTATTGAAACAGGTACTTACATCACTTGTGATTTCCCCAACATACTGACAATGCGCCACTTGAGGAGTAAAGGGCAAGGAAATCAAGTGTCCCCGCATTTTAAATAAGTCTGCCTTGTAGATCAGCTGGAAAACAAAGAAAATGAAATTACATTGAAATGTTTGATCAGGCTGAATATTCCAAAATTTTCTTCCTTAGGAAAATTATAGGAAAAGACATACATCACTGACAGCTTCCTGTGTAGCTTTGACTTGGCGAATTTCTGGTGTGTCAGGGGTAGTATGAATCTTGTCCTTAAGCTTGTGGTATGTCTCCCGATACATCCTCTGCCCCAAAGAAAACAGCATTCCACATGTTAAAAATTAAACACTTAAAACAAGGACATACAACATCCAGGTCAGCAAAAATTACTATTATTACTCTGGTAGGCCAAGAGTTCCTCTAGGGAGTACAGAATGGTAGAAAATGGAGTCACTTTGCAAGAAAGGCTTCTTAGTAGCTAAAGCTTTTTCACAAAAACTAATATTACTGTTAAACATATCTGATATATGCTATGGAGGATCAGAGCCCTGATCAGGCAAACATTCTTTTAAGCATATGGACAGTCTCATTAATATCAACAGATAAGAATATGTGTATGCTTTTGTAATACATTTGGCCTAAAAATGTTAACAGTATGGATCTCACTAACAGAGACCCGCCAATTTCTCAACAACTTTTATCAAATAGCAGCTAAGTTGGTTTATAAAACTGTACTATAATTAATTTTGTTAGATAGTAATAATTCTACATGATAATATGTTCATAAAGACATATGCAAAACAATTTTTACAGTACCTCATTGATAACTTTATTAACTTTCCTGATATTCTCAAAGCCAACATCTTTGGGTCCAAGGGTATAGCCTTTAGCCTTTGTGTGCTCATAAGCTTCTTTATATTTAAGCTGCAATATTGAAAAATGAAGTTTTTATTTACATTGGAGTTTTGCCCAGGCCTCTGCTCTATGTGCTATATAGCTCAACTTGTGTCTGCTTTTTTCACAGAGACTTGGAGAAGGGTATTTCATACTCAAAAGCTTGCCTATATTTCACCCAATACAATTGATCAGTAAAGGATATCCTCGCCTCTTACATCTTCCTTGGACTCTCAGGGCTACAATATCACCCCATTCTACCTCGGCTTTTAAAGACACTTGGAGCAAACATGATTAGTTTAATTTATGAATATGCTTCCAGGAAATGTTGTGTATCCATGCATGAGGCATAGAGATCCACAAATATTCCTTTGCAAGAAAAGAACTCAATATACAGTACTTACATCACTGCCCATGTACTGAACATGTTTAGCATGCTTAAAAGCTGGTGTGTCTGTAGGAAGTTTGTATGCAGTGGGAAGAGCATTTATTCCAGCCCAACGGTACAAATTCTGCAGGGAAGGAAAGAGACAAATATGTGAAATATTTAAGAGAATGTATTAACTGTATAGCAAATATCTTCTTTGCAGTTCAACTCCATACCTAACCCTTGACTCTACAGTGTCATTTGAAATATATAAAGCCAATGGGGATATGTCAGAGATAAATGTCTACATACATTAGGCTGGGGATGCTCAACCTCCAGTCCACAACCCAAATCTTGCCCATGGAACAATGGCATCTGGTCTGCACTGTTGGGAATTTTGGTGGTGGACAGCAAGTAGCAGTTAATGCTGCCACTTCTCTCTGCTGCCAAATTCTCAAACCCAACACAGCTGGATGTGGGCCTGCCTATGCCCCCTTTCCTGCAACATGGCTGGATAGGGTCCGGGCCATGTCCCCTAGCCCACAAGGCCAAGTTGAGGTCAGGCCAAGCTCCTGTCCACCATGTGGCTGGATCAGGGCTGTGCTGTCTCCTGCCCCATTTCATGTGGATGGATGGGGCCCCACTATACCTGCCCTAGGTGCTAGATCAGGACCACCAGCCGGATCCACCCTGCAGACCGACTGAGAGCAATGGCCATCTGGCCCACTGGGCAAAAAAGTTGGGCACCATTGCATTAGGCAATAGGGTTGTGTGAAGCTGCGGTCCCTGATTCAATTTGATGGAGATTCAGCCCGATTACGTGGCCGAATCTCTAAATTGAATCAGAGGACTCTTTAATCTCTCTGAATTGAATCAGAACTCTCCAAATCAATTTGGAGAGATTTGGAAAGATTTGGCGATTCAGACATAGACACAGCTTTAAATGTTTTTTCTACATACCTCTAGGTAGCAGGTGGCTTGTGAATGCTGCAATGCTGGGGTGCAGGGAGTGTCCCACAGAAGCGCAGGGGGCTCCCCAATGCTCTTGGCAGCAGACCCAATAGTGAACCAGCAGCACTTCTGGTCCACTTTTGGGTCCACTGGGGAGCACACAGGGGACCCCTGCCATGCCCCCCTGGCTCAGTGACTGGTGCCTCCTGGGTCTGGGGGGGCACCCTGGGTCCCCTTGTAGCTGATCACTGAGCCAGGAGGGGAGCATGGGGAGGGGGCATGCACTCCCCAGAGGACCTGGAAGTGAACCAGAATTACTCCTGGTCCACTTCTGAGTTCACTGCCGAGCACGTGGAAGGCCCTCCCCCACACTTTTGTATATAGAGGTATATAGAAAAAACATTTAAAGCTGTGTCTACATCTGAATCACTGATTCTCCAAATTAGCATCACATCATCAGATTTGGATTTGGCTGAATCGAATCAGGAACAGCGACCCAAATCAACTAATCAAATCACTGTCCCCGATTTGGGTCGACTCCAAATCCAAATCAAATAGGGCCTGCTTCTCACACCCCTATTACGCAGCTTTTTAGATTAACTAGAGGGTTTTTTTAGGGTAGTTAAACAATTAACCAGTGATCAGAGCTAAGCCAGGTCATGGGACAAAGCCATGGGAGACTCATGCTTGTCTAGCGGCATGGGGGGGCATGTCTCCCTAGTACTGCATGCACCCCCAGGGCAGGCATGGGGGGCACAGGCCTCCCAATTTGTGGGTGGGGCAGAGGCAGGTTGGGGTTCTCTGCCCTGCTGCCTTTGCCCCAGGAGTCGCAGTATGCCATGTCATGGCTGGGCAGGCAGGGGACACGTGGCATGGCCAGCACGCAGCTCTTGGGGCAAGGGCATCAGGGTGCAGGCTCCAAAACCATGTGTGCGATTGACTGCTATTAAAAAAAATTAACAGAAGACCGATTGATGTGTTAATTGCGCGAGTTAACTGTAATTAATTGACAGACCTAGTTTTTGTCCCAGTTTATTTTTAGAGCAAAGTTCAACCACTTTATTTGACAGCCCAGAAAAACAACTGAAGCTTTTGGATAAGCTTTTTCTTTCAGTATAGGAAAGAAGTAGTTTGTGGCTTTGGAAAAAAATGAATTGCATATCTGCTTTGGAGTTCAGCAAAGAGGCATTGTCCTCACACACCCGCTTGCTGGATCTGCAAAGGCTGCATTTAGAGCTGGCATACTCACCCAGTATTGTCATTGAAAAGTGACTGATTCTGACTGGGACTGTCCCTTTCCTGAAGTTTTTGTAAATTGGACATAAACACATAGACTGCTCTTAAAATCAAAGAGAACTATGCATGTGCATTTAACACCAAAGGGCAAAACATAGCTTTATTATTCTTTAGTCTCCTTCTAGAAATTATGCATTTGTACTTACTTCACACTGTATCTTGTGAGCATGATTTGCCCTCTCCAAGTCCACTGTTTTATCAGTGGGGATCACTTTGCCTCTAATGTTGTGCTGATATTCACTGCGATAAACAGCCTAGAAATAAGAAAAAGTGTAAGAAGTCAGCCTATGGATGCTGTCTCATGGTACACATTGCCTAACTGACTCTTTTGTCGGTTATTATCTGCACACATCTCAGCAGAAGTATAACTGAGGAGGAGAGATCAGGGCAGCAGGCCTGGGTGCTGGCCTAGGGGAGGGGTGCAAAAATAAAAGGTGCTGCTGCTGACAGTTGACTGTGTGGCTCCCAGCAGCTGAAGGCTGCTGCTGTCCCATGTGCTGCTGCTGCCCACAATGCAGAGCTGCCATGTTGCACCTTTCTACATCAGCACCACATTTTGAAAGACAGTAAAGGTGTATACAAACATTTGTGGAGGTTAGTGGGAGGTTAGATCGAGTTAAAAATGGCCACCTGATCTAAGATAAGCCAGGTTGGGAAAGACTAGCTTGGGAGGACCACAAAGAAAATGGGGGTTCACAGGAGAGTTCAGAGAGGACAAGTGGAGTCTTCAGGAGGGAATCTGGAGGGCAAATGAGGTCTGCAGGGGAGATCAGGGGGTCCATTGGATCCACAGGGAGGATCAAAGGGGCTATGAGATTCTATGCAAGGTCAGGGGACTAGCAGGGTCTGTGAGAGGGCTGGGGGGCAAGTGCGGTTCCCCAGGCTGGCTTGAAGGATCAGGAGACTAGCAGGGTCTGTGAGAGGGCTGGGGGGCAAGTGCGGTTCCCCAGGCTGGCTTGAAGGATCAGGAGGAGGAAAGCAGGGTGAACAGGGGGGTTGGTGGCATCTGGGAGGGTTTTGCAGGATCAGAGGGCTAGCAGGATCTGCGGGGGAGGGGTTGGGGGGGATGGGGAGGCTCTCTCTCTCCCACCCTCCAGGATCAGAGGCTACTTTTAGCCCTCAGACCCTCCCACTCCAGTTAACTTAGATCATGTTTGCCATTTTTAGACCAATCTTACTTACATCTTAATCTTATTTAGATTGTTAACTTAGATCAAGTCAGCCATTTTTAACCTTCCTGTATTTCTGAACAGTTCACACTTAGATCTACCTAAGTAGGGATCTAGTGTAAGTTCCATACCTGGGCAAACTAAGTTAGGTCAGTTGGCCATTTTAGCACTATCTGACCTCCCCCTAAGATCTCCAAGCATCTGTATGTACTCAAGAAAAAAATTGTGTATTCAGGACAGTTACAAAAAAAATCCTTTCCATGCTGTTCAGTGCACCAGCTATGTTTCAATTTCCTGCTGATGGGATTGCCAGGGGAGGAAAGACTAGCAGGAAAATAATCGGAACATATTTACTGAGACATGATGCATATATTACTATATTACAGGATGGACATGTAATATCAATACTTACATCACTCAAATTCTTGCCACTGATGACATTCTGAACATAGACAGGAGTGTCAAGGATCATGGTGTAGTCATTCTTCATTTTCTCTGCCTTGGATTTGTACTTAATCTGCAGAGAAAAAATAAAACAGCTTCATTCTGGCTCTTGTTCAGTTAGGCATCTTCTTCATGGTATTAGTAATGCACTCTGGCAATAAGAATTTATAAGCAAAAAGGCTCAATGTGCATAACTGATATGTTTGGCTGATGAAAAACAGTCATAATGCTGCATTAATGGATACTACAATGCTTTAACATAAAAAACATAAAATATATTATTATATATAGAATAAAAAATATTAAATATATATGTCTACAATATGAAACCATAAGCCCAAAGCAATTCCAATTACTCTTGAACAGATATAATTTTATAAAATTAAATTTTTAATTCTTTTGTTTCATACCCTATATAGGTCAAAAGCCCCAAGTCATGAAAGAACCAGTACTCGGGAACAGTATTTAGGCATGTTGTCAAGTCCCTTTGATAGCAATAACACTTAAGGATATTTTTAAACCTAAGCACATTTAAGCATTTCTCTGAATAGACACACATTTAAATAAATGCTGGAGTGCTTTTCTGAGTTGGGCCTATCTGATGGACACTTCTTTACTAAAAACTAAAGATCAAAACATTTAATCTGAACATTTTAGTATACTAAAAGGCTTTCTGGCTTTCATGCAAGGGGCTACATGCAGTTTTTGCACCGCATCCTTTTACCTAAAGAGCATGCCTGGAAGTGAAAAAAACTAAAAAGCAGGGCCAAAGGCCAGACTTACATCATCACGAAGGTCATAAGCATGTTTGGCATGGAGAATTTCAGGAGTATCCCAAACAAAGCAACCAATGCCTTTCAGCCAGTTGAGGTCATCCTTGTAGACAACCTACAGTATTAGACCAAAAAAGATATGAGAAACATTTCAGTACAACTTAATTGCTTATCACTAAATCAACCCCAGAGGTTAACTTTCAATAGCAAATACCCTTTCCAACATTCCATAAATAAATGTCTCCAAAAATGAAAAGGCAAACATACCATTCAATCTTTTTAATTTTGATTTACTGACTACAAGGAACTGTGTGAGGAAGCCCCTCTACAGAAGTGATTCGACAAGAAGAGTTTCAGTTAAACGTATGTTTTACACTATAGTGTACCACTGATGGCATCGGGTATCTATTGGGAAAAATCCTCAGAAAATTTGGATAGTTTTACCAAATTCAATAGAATTGTTCCACATAGATCCTAGGATTTCTTAAAATATATATTTGCAAAAGCAATGCGATTTTTAAAAGGAAATACATTAAAAATGTATTAAATGGTTGAGCAACTGTATGAACATTTGTTTCTAATTTCTACAACTAGGAAAAGATCACATTTTCAATAAGATCAAAGAGTTTCTATAACCAGCTTTAATTATTAGTATCCAACAAAAATAGCAAAAAAGTGTTTTAATGCTGAACATTTTAGTGTGTAAATTGATTTCACTTACAGATAAGGACTTGGTGTGGCTGAACTAATCTGATGATACTGCAGTTACGGCTATTACTGTCATATTCAGTTTGCATGTGAAATTTATGCATCAAAAACCACAATTCCAGGTTAACCATACGTGTTCAGAAAATCGTGCTTGAGTTCTTACATCACTAAGCTGGTCCGTGACTTTTCGAACATGGGCATTGATATGAAGATCCGGCATGCAGATCCACTCATGGAGACGCGTACGATAATCAATTTCACTGACTTTCTTCTGTGTGTCCTTCGCACCAATTATTTCCAACATATCTGGTACAATGTGGATTTTGGCCTTGTTCTTCTCATAGCCTTCCCTGTACAAACGCTACAAAGTTAAACACACATATTAGTAATATCACAATACAGTCTGAAGCACTGTTTAAAACAGCTGATTTTCTCATGAGTTAATAGTTGGAATGCCAGTACCAGCATTGACTATAATTTGATAGTTTGATTTCCACTAAAAATAATTCACAAGCTGGTGATTTCTATGCTCCCATGCAAATCAGTGGCATTATTAAAATATGGTTTGGTATCATTTACATGTGTAAGAATGGAAAGTCTATTAGTTACAGTAGCATGGTTCCATATTGTAAATGAGTCCCCCAACACAGTAGGTTTTGCAAGGCAGATAGAATTTTGTTCTGTAGACAACATGCCAAAAGCTTGATCACAAAGGTAACTTAACTTAGCAGATGGGCCAGAAGCACACACAAACATGTTTAGAGAGTTTAGCAACATGAAAAGCTGATGCACACTTATATATGAAATCTGGATTAATATGGGATGACTACTAAATGTGCTGACTACCAGAATTTATTTTTTAAAATACTTACATTAATGTTATACTTGCCAACTCTAAGGCATCTTGCTGTGTTGGGATCATCATCAACACTTCTAGGTAAAGTGTAAAGTGCTTTAAACTTATCATATTCTTCCCGATACTTGACCTAAACAGAGACCAGGAAAGGATGTAAAATTATTCCTTTGTGACAACTGCATTTTTAGAGCCATATTCTTCAGCAATTGAAATGGGCACTAGCCTAGCGAGATCAATGGAGATTACAAGCATTTCAGAACCGGTTTTGTCTTCAGTTTTATTATAGACAGTAAAGTAGCACATGCATTCTGGAAGCCATTAAAGAATACTCAATGTATCTCTTGTAGGGAAATAGCTGCACATTTTTAACTTATAAATATAAATCTCTAATTGTACAGGTGTACCTCAAGAGAGCTAGCTTGTATGGGCTTTAGTTCAGCAAAACATATAAGAATGTCCAGCAAAGCATTTGCTCACATGTATAGCTTTAAGCATATGTTTAAATCTTTGCTGAATAGGGTGGATTGCTAAGTCAGACTGATATACCCTAATCTTTCTCTAGTGATTTTCAATAAGCATTTCCATCACCACTAAGACACAAAAGCTGAAGATATTCTGTTCACTCACAAGACTAGCATTATGCTTCAGTTCTTTGGCACGTGACAGGAGAACAGCATCAGAGGGCAGTACGTAACCCGTGGCTTTCACCTTCTCCCAGGCGCTTTTGTACAGGTTCTGAGGGGATAAAACATTTTTCTGTATAATACTCTTATGTTCAGTAATAAACAAAATAGGAAAGCAATTAAAAATCACTAGCATTTTAAATAATATCTCCACAGACCTCTGAACTCTTGCTCTATCCCCAGAGGCTCTACGTTTAGTCAAAATAACCTCCTTTCAGGTTAGGTGACAAACTCAACTCTTCTTTTACTGATGCCCATTCTAATATCAGAATGGGTCCTAGCTTAAATGAGCATTTCTGCAGTAAATCAGCTTATCAATATACTATAATTTGCCAAGGATCTGGAACTAAAAAATCTACAACTAAAAAAATGAAAATCCTACCCACTTGTTATCTGAGGGGAAGAGCTAGAATCACTTACATTGCTATAAAGATGCTTCAGATTTTCAATTCTGTCATGATCCACTGTTTCCACCACAGTTGTGTATTGGTCTTTAGTTTTGTGATAAAGTTCTTTATATTTCACCTATAGAAAGAAATGTAAAGATGAAATTGCTCTTTTAATTATCATTTTGAACCCAAGGAGTTTCATGGTGGAAAAACAGGTGATGACTTACTTCACTAGCATTGAGGCCACTCTGGACTGCAGTCACATAAACTGGAGTGTCAGTAACAACACTGTAGTTACTCAAACCCTCTTTTCCTGCAGCTGTGTATTGAAGCTAAGAAAACAGACAAAAAGAAGTATTAGTTCTGACAGTGCTTCAGCCCGTTCCTTCCAGCAAATTCAGCAACCTTGCCATATCTCACCACTTGTTTCTTTACTTAATACTGAGAAAACTGGGAACTTAAGTGTGCTTCCTGCAACTTCAAAGGTGATGATGGAGTATTTGTCAGGACAGTGGAAAGAAAGGGTAGCAGCGCTGGACACAGGCGTGGGCAAAAGGAGCGCTTGCCTGGGGCCTAGACAGAAAGGGGGCCCAAAATGGTACTTTTTTATTATTATCATCACTATCTCTGGCAAAAGGGAGTGCTATACTAAGAGTTTGCCCAGGGCCACCAGAAGTCTAGGTACAGTGTGGAAGGGGAGTGGCTGACCTTTAAAGTCTTCCCGTCTTGCGGATTGGGAGAAGCCTGGTAGAGTTCAGGTAAGTCATAGACCCCTGCATACCCTGAATAGGGTATCTAAACCCTGCCCCAGCAGCTGGGCCCAGATAAAAAGGCCAGGTGAAAGAACTAGGCAGTTAACCAAAAGAGGGAAGACAATTCTTGGTAGTTTAGCAATAATATTCCAGTTGATACTGGGAGTTACTCAGAGACAATGGGGTAAACTTCTCTGAGGAGTGGATATATTTTTGTTTGATATTAAGAAGGGAAGTCTTAGGTATCTGGGAACATTTCTGGGCATGATATGAAAACATCAAAGCCTATGTCTCTGTAGCAGGCATCTATTACAGGTGTCCAGTGCAGTCTGGTTCTCTGATAAACCACAACTTAAAGTAGACTCAGAGGAAAACATCTTAAAGAAGCCGAGACAGGGAATTTGGGTTCCTAATGTGCAGCAGCTAGACAACCTCATTCTTGAGCCTTTATAAAAAGTGAGACATCAGCAGGCTGAGACCAGGCTTGGAAGGTGGGGGCTGATGACAACCCTCCCCACATTGGTAAGGGTGGATGATTTGTACTTTGTGATTGATGTAGAGTTTCCAGCTAAGTAAAAAACACAAGGGCCTAATTAAACCACATCCTTTGCATCTTGTTTTTATTCCTTTGTGTCCAGAGCAAAGGAGTGATGAAAGATTACATGTAAGGATGCTGACAGATATTCAGGCCCCCACTCTAATTCATGGCGCTTTACATACATACAGCGCCATGAGTTAGAGAGCCCCAACCCAACAGACATTCACCTGTTGGGCAGTGAAGAGAGGATGGAGGAAATTGAGCCTACCTAGAGAGCCAAGGAGCCCCTCTCCCCAGCCAAAGAGCTGCCCCACTCCACAGCCATGCACCCCCCCCCCCCACCCCCAACACTGGGGCTGTCATCAGGGAGGAAGGAGGGAGGGACAAGCCAGCAGCAGTGAGCTGCTTCTTTCATGGGCTCAACCCCATTACTTTATCCAGGGAGGTTGAGGGGGGCCACAAGGTGGTGGGGCTCTGATCTAGCCCCCTCCCTCTTCAGCTCAGGCTGGGCAAGCTGGCAGTTTGTGAAAGGAGCAGTGCTGGTGACAGCCCCATGCATCAGCCCAGCCCCGATTGCATGACAAATTAAATCTAGAGAACACAAGTTACCTAAGGCTCTCTAAAACAGAGCACCTTCATTTGATACCTCATTTGAGGAGGGTTAATTTTTCACATGATCAGCCACTTTAAAGTGCTATGTAGCTGTGAAAGTGTGTCACGGCATGGATGTAGAGTGCTTTCAGGGGCCTGAACATGCGAAAAATGTAACTTCTGTCTGTGCCCTAAGTAGACTAACTTGCTTGCAATCCTATCCTCTGGCTACTTGCTTCCCTTATTATTCTGGTTTTTTCCCATAAGAAGAGGAACTAATGATGTTTCTACAGATAAACCTGAAACTCTACATGGTAGATTTTCAATGCAAGCACGCTACGCTACTACAAATCCTGCTATCAGCTAAGAGAAGATTTACTTACTTGGCTTTGCAGGTCATATGATTTTTTAGCATGCAGGATTTGTGGAGTGTCCCATACATAGCATCCAATTCCTTTCAGCCATGTTAAGTCATCTTTATATATAACCTGAAGAAAACAAATCAATTAGTTTGCAGAAGCATGCACTCTGCCTCAAAAGTGATAACTTTATCCTTCCCATATCTAACTAGTTTCTTCTACATGGCAATATTCAATGATACTACTAGCTCTAAACAAGTCTTGTTTGCTTAAAGTTACTTTTGAAAGTCTATATCTATGCACCAAAAAGTGATTGTTGTCACTATGTTTTTGCAGCTATTTCAACATACATTTACATGGGAAACAACACAACAACAAACCATGTTGAACATACAGGTTCAGGATATTAACACACAACAAGATTTTCTAAGGCATACATAGCCATGACCACATTCATATTACAATTACAGCATTGGCTAAGCCAGTGCTTTACAGCCTGCTAGGTGATCTATACCACCTTTCTATCATCTCTGTAACTGGTACAGCACCCTACAGTGCTGGTACAAAAGTAAGCTGTTGCTGCTTGCAGCTTCTGAAAAACATTTTGGTCCCTGGTGTATGTTAAAGCAGCTTACAGGAAATAATAAATACAACATAAATAAATAATAATAAATAAGGTAATTATAGATTTCCTAGGAAAAATAATATAAAGGCCTTTGATGTAGATTCAATCAAATGATACCTTGAAGCAATTTAGAAAGTATGGTTTCATATTTTAAAAAGTTAAAAAAATAAATCAAGAAGCTTAAGTCACTAAATTAATTCAGCTACCAACACTTTAAATTAATAAATAGGACACATACATCACTCAAAATCTCCTGGGCTCTCTTGGCCAGAATAACATCATGTTCTTCAGGTGAACAGTTCCACTCATGCAAGTAGGTTCGGTACTCAAGATCACTGAGGATATACTGACACTTTTTAGCCAACACGTGATTCAACATGTCACTTGGGATATGGACATTTGCTTTGGTGTCTTCATAATTCTTCCTGTATGCCAGCTGGAAAACATAGTATTGGGGGAACAGAAAAATGAATATTAAAAATGTGTATTTCTCAGACACAGGTTTGACTATGATAGACTATAACACTGGGACCTATTCTGTACCTTCAGAGCTAAATAGGAAAACAATACAAATTAATGAAATCCCATGGATTTCATAGATAGGTTTGAGCTTATGCTGCTGAAAAATTTAAATTAAAAATGATTCTACTAGAGTTATACAAAGGGAAGATCGACCCTTGGTGAGGGAATGAATGAGGATTCAAGATGTAAGCGGTCCCTATGCTCCAAAGATTGTTTTTAGTCTAAAAAGCTTGAAGGAAAGGGGGATTTTTCCTGCTTTTGTTCTTCACCAGACCTTCTGCTCACACTCTGTTAGTTAGATCACAGTGACTAAATGCAGACAGAATATTAGTGATTATATTACATACAACTGCATATGGCCTTTAGGAGAATATGAGTATGTAGTGAGGGTAACAGACAGCCCAGTATATGAAAGTTTCAAGTAGATGAGTACCCACAGGCATAATTCTGTTCTGTGGATATACAAGTACTGCTAGGTGACTCTAATTCTGAAATTCTCTATTAAAGCAAAGGTAGACTGAGCAATAAAATACCTGCTCAGATTTCAGGCAATTGCAAACAATAAATACTAATGAATCTGTCAAGCCCAATGTCATAGTGAGTGGGTGACACAGAGTGGGTGATAAGGGGAAGAGTATACTAGTGGAGCATATATATACTGATCTGTACATTGCTCCTCTGCTCTTACACCTTACAGCGTTCAATGCCAGGAAGTCCTAATTTGTAGGTTCTGCTCCTAAGTATCATGTCCCACTGATGGACAAATCTTGCATGAAGCTGTCCATTCTTTCAAACTTGGTCAATTTATCAGCCTCTATAATTAGCTATCATTTTAGCATCCTAAGCAGCTTCACACTTACTTATTTATCCCTAGCTACACACCAAGCATTAAGAAAAATCTGCCAATTTAAAATAATGTTTTGACTTAATCAAATACAAGAGTGTTTATTATGAGTTAAATCTTGAACACCTGATCCTTCAGTTTTTCTACTAACAAATGCCTGTGTGTGTTGAAGGATCAAGGCGTTTTAGATACCACAGTACTGAAAAAGGTAATAATATAATAGATAAAAATCTTTCCTTACCGCACTCCTCATTTTCTGGAATGCTAGAGAATGAATGACGCTGGGGAACTCACTAACATCCTTCCCAGCCAAGTAATGGCCCTTCAGCTTCTCATATATTGCTTTATATTTAAGCTGCAAAATATTCACACAGAAATTGTTGAGATGATTCAAATAAGCAATACCTCAAAAACAGATGCTTGGTATTGAAAAAAGATTCACACCAACCTCACTGTTAATATAATTAGAGTGCTTAGCTCCAACGACGGGGATGTATTTTTCATCCAAAGTATAACCTATAGGTTTGGTGATTTCCCATGCATCTTTATACAGTTTCTGGACAAAGAAAAGATGTTTAGGTTTTGATTAAAACATCCAGTACATTTTCAAATGAACATATTCGTATGAGCAAAATATTTAAAGTTAGGTCTTTCTACCATTACCTACAGTCAATAGTCCTTTAGCGCACCTATACATGTGCAGTGAGGCTGCTCTGACACTCTGTGATTACAGTACATTGGATCAGACTCAGTTGCTGGAGTGTGGTAATTACTACGCTCCAGCAGCTTCCAGCATTTCATGTATTAAAGCGTACCCCCTCCCGCACTACCGGAGCATGTATATAAATGCCCTTACTTTATAAATGGTACCAGAAAAAATATCTATAATTTAAATGTGAATCCTTGGTTTAGAGCACAATACAAAATAGGTAAAGCTGTATTTCCATATTCATGAAAATATTCCTAGTCCTGTTGTTCCCCCATCCAGCTCTTAATCTGACATTTCATTCAAGTTTCATTAGAAGTATAAGTAAAAAATCTAGAGCATTTTTTCAAGATGCAAACATTTACAATACTGCCTGGCTATTCTATACTGTACTGTTTGTATAGTGCAGCACTTTTCACCAGTAGATCTCAAAGCAGTTTGCCAAGGACAGTGACTATAATATCCCCATTTTACTGATAGGGGAACAGTAGCATGGAGAAGTAAAGTGACTTGCTCCAGGGCACCCAGCAACTAATGGCAGAGGTAGGAATAGAACTCAGCTGTGCTGTGTTCCAATACAGGGCATTATGCATTAGGGTCAGTAAAGTGAAATAAAATGAAGTGGTTAAACAGACTATGTACAAAAACTTACATCACTATAAAGCTTAGACATATCTCTGGCAAGATTCAGCAGAGGAGTGTCATCAGAACCGATATACTGGCCTCTCTCAAGGTTAAATGTTTCCTTGTATTTTACCTAAAGAAGAAAATAAACATGTTAATGATCTATGAAACATTAATTAGCTGATTAGACCTCCTGTCAGTTGCAGGTGTTTACTGCATGATGAATTTCTCATAACCAATGATACGATATACCAGTCACCATGGTCCTTAAGCAAGTCTCCCTTGGAACTTTAGCAGATTCAGATGGCATTTAAAACACTTGATCTGTAAGAAGGTTTTAGTAGCTTTACTATAAATTCAGCCAAAATGGATCTAATTTTGATTACTAAAAATCTTACTTTTTTTTTTTACTGAAAAACACAAAATGCCATCACACAGTCATGCTGTGTTGCTCACTTACACAACACTTTCCTAAAAGTCTAGCATTAATAATATAGTGCACTGCTAACTAGAGAACATAGCCTGGCATAATAATTAAGCTGTCTAATAATGCTACTGTGACAGTTTTTTAAAAAAAAGAATGCTTACATCACTTTGATTGACAGCGTTAATCTTCGCCAAAACAATTTCTGGTGTGTCAACCACTGATGTCATATTGGAAAAGTTGTCCAGGGCCTCCTTTGTATAGACTCTCTGCAAAGACATAATAATATCACCTTAAATGCTATGTACTAGAACCAGGACAGAATCATATACTTTGCAGAAAATGTACTCACCTTATTTACCAAATCTTGGGCATTCTTTACTCTCTTGTGCTCTACAGAATCCAGTGGCATCCACCCAATGCCACGGAGCCATTCCAGATCAGATTTATAGAGATTCTGGAAAACGATGAAAGAAAATGAAAGTATTGCACAGACAATATCATGAGTTAAGCCAAAGTAAACTATGTGAGCTTCATAAATACAAGCCACATACTTAAAGCACCAAGTGGTCAGAATTAAAGACTGTAAATATAAAATCACTTACATTACTTTGTAGATCATAGGCCTTCCTTGCCTGGATGCAGTCGTTCTGGTCAGGATGGCAGGTCCATTCATGCAGGTAGTGACGGTAGTCAATATCACTGACCAAGGCCTGGCAGTCCTTGGCACCCACGACTGACAATATATCTGGCGGGATGTGAATTCTAGCCTTTGATTTGTTATAAGCTGCTTTGTACAACCTGTCATTCTGGATCTCGCCTGCATGCTCAAACCACACCAGTTTGGGATCATCTCTCATAGTGGGAACTCCAACATAGTGACCTCTTTGATTAACATATTCAGCTTTGTATTTAAGCTGGGGGGGGGGGGGGGGGAGGAAGAGAGACATTTTAACGTCAAAATGGAATATATTTGTGAAAAACCTATTTTCTTGTATATCAGAAATAACAATGACCTGGCTTTACTGCTAAATACAGTCACAGTTTTCAGAATGCTGCTACATATTGTAAGAGGGGATGAGGGATAATACGACAATACAAATTAATGAAAATGTTATTTTCTAACTTAATATAGTTAAATCTTTTAACAGAGCAACTTATTTAGGACAGCAGGAATGCCCTGTAGAAAAATTCTTACATATAATTTTTGGGTTACACTATCCTTCACATCTCTTCCAGGCTTATGATTCTATAATTTCATGCAAATACTATTTTATAAGAAGCTGAAACAAAGAATTTGAAAATCACATCGATAGTTTGTCTAGTGGTATGTTATTTAAAATACCTATTCTGTGTCCATTGTTACTTCATTCAATAACGTGTATATTCAATATTCATCAAGGAATGGGGTACCAAACTCAGCATGTATTTTATGCAAAAAGTCAGCATGTGTATTATGCTGTGTATTTGGTCTTGCAGGTTGTTCAGAAGAAAGACCCTTGCAACAAGACATGTACAGCCTTTCTAAAAGTAGCCACCAGAAAATCACTCATGCTACTGCAGCATTCTTATTCTCTTATAGACATCTTCTGAAGCTGCCATTTAAATTCAAAGGACTATTCCTGGAATAAGGTGAGGGGATTAAAGAGGAGAAAGGGGATCAGAATCTGGCCCTCAAACAATGGAATCCCTGTGATTCAAAAAAAGGCAAATACTGCTTACTGATGGAAGGTAGCATGCATTCAGTCCTAGGGAGAAGGACTGAAACTATTTTGAAGGTTGCCTCCCACACAGGCCTTTGTAATATTAATTGATGAGATCTGCAGAGCCGTCAGTACTGCCAGATCCTAAGCAGTCTCCTTCCCAACATGTTTATAAACAGAGGATAACATTACCTCACTTTGGACATCATTTGAGTGCTTGGCATGACAGATCTGCACAGTGTCAGGAGGCAGAAGGTAACCAGTAGCTTTTAATTTCTCCCAGCTTTCTTTGTATAAGTTCTGTAGGAATTTAAACATAAAAAATTTAAACCAGTAACAAGACCCCTCTAATTACCTGCTCCTGTGTATCCGTAACTGCATAGAAGTGTTTTACATTTTCCTATTAAGTTATTAATATGACTACAAACTGTCAAATGATCAAGTGTTTCCATGTGGAACTACATACCTGGTTAAGGATTCTGGCTGCCTCACGAGCCATATCTAGCTGCGGTGTTTCTGTCAGAGTATAATTTGACTTGATACTATTCCACTCCTTGTGGTATTTAATCTGGCAAAGAAAGTATATGGAAAGTCACCACATAATGGAAATACAATAGCAAGGCCCAGGTAATATGTAAGAAACAACTTATAAAGCAAATAAAATGATCGTACTGGCCTGTTGTCCTCCAGTGAGAGACAAAATAATAAAAGAAGCCATTTGAGATCATGAATAAAGGATAGGTCATGTCATGGCATGCTGGCTGATGCCAGCTCTTCCAAATGTCAGAAAAATTACATGCCAACTACATATTTTTTCAGGCCTAAAATGCCAGGTTTGTGCTCTGACTGTCCCACCAGCAGATACCAAAAAAAAGAACTAAATGCCTTCACTAATGCCAGGTGAGTCTGATGGGGAGAGGACAGGAAAGGAACAAACAAGGGGCTCTATGGCAAAGTGATAAATGGGAGGCAGCTACTTTCAGCACAAATCAAGGGAATGAACTCATTAACGCTCATGCCCCCCTCATCTCAGTTTCACACATTCATAGAATCTGCAGAGGAAGTCAGAATATCCTTTGCATAACTCTACTTTCCCCTTTTAAAGGTAAAGTCCTGCTAAGCTCAGACACATTTAATTTGGGGATATAAGGGTATGCTTACATCACTCAGAATTTCACCACCCTGTTTTGCTGTCACATAATCAACTCTGTCAGCCACTGGAGTAAATTGGAGAGTTTCAACTTTTGTACGGTACTTTTTCTGCAGAAGGGAAAAGAAAGATAAATTGTAATCAGATTGTATTGTAGCCCCTTGCATACAAACATAGCAGTTCTGTATGGACAGAGAAAAAAGAAAAGGACTACACCGGAGACAACAAATTATTTACAAGCTGATGTAAGGAAATTAATATTATGGAAAGACCCAGTTTTTATTATAAATGTTTTTAAAAACAAAATGTTGATGAATTTACAATTTACAAATACTTCAGTTATAAATATACCCAAGAATCTTTATCACAAATACTGAATTACATTACCTCACTAAAGATGTCTGCAGCATGTTTGACATGGTTAATTCCAACAGAGTCATTTGGCATCCACCCAATCCCACGAAGCCATTCTAAATCTGATTTGTAAACAGCCTGTGAAAAGAAAATAGAATGTCCTTAGCTTAAGCTCTCCATCCAGCCTGGTAAATTTAATAAATTATGGATTTTAATCTGCTTTCCTTCAAGTACCTTTGATTTCATGGACAGCAGCACTGACCTCAATAGCCTCACAGTCTAAGTTCACCACCTTTAAACTTGACAGTATGTATAGCAAGTAATTACATTTCACCAAGTTTCATAATCTACTTCATAAATTACGTATATATAGTATGTTCTAGTCGTGTTTCTTTATCATTCAAGGCAGAACAGGTCTAAACTAAATACTGATGATTTGTCTTCTAAATATATTTTTAGTATAAAAATCTTAATGGGTATGAGATCAATGTTGTTTCTATTACTAATTGCTTTAGAAGTCTAAGAATAAATGTAGCTTTCCTAGTACATAATATCTATGCTACAAAATAACCAATACACAGGATTATCTATTTTTCCCATAATTTATCTATTTTATTTTATTACAATCTGAGGTTGAATGTAGAGATTATGGAATTTTCAGTGCAACTGTTGCATTTCTCAAATACTAAACATCTTTGCCTTCATGCAACAGAAGACCATCTATGCAATTATTGTGAGTGCTTCTAATAATCTACTTGTTATAATCTTACTGCTTATTATCTTCAGTTTTAAATTAATTTGTTTCTATTTACAGAATTATAATATAAATTGTCTAGAGATTATGCTATTACTACATTTTCTTCCACAGAATTTGTAATGTCTTCCAACATGCCTTTGACCTAAGGATTGTCCTGTGTATTGTGTTTGTTGAACACAAGATCTTTCAGAATTTTTTTTTATAAAGAATCATGTATAAATAGATCATTATAAGAGAAACGATAATTGCTGAAACCAGGGCTGTCCAACACCTATGGAGCATCACTGCTCTGCCACTGCACAGAGTGCCTGGGTTTACCCCCTGCTCCCTGCCAACTGCACTGCATTCCCCCCAACATCACATGCTGCTCCCTCCGCTCACTGCACTGTGCACCCCCCACTACTGCTCTCTGCACCTTTCCTGCTACACTCCTTGTCTACACACCTTTACTCACCCTTAGGTGCTCATCTGCAAGTTCCAGGCTTCAGGCTTCCCCAGCACTGCTGGCTGTGCTGTGGTACAGTGCCCTGCCTGCTAGGGCAGGGGTAGGAAGGAGAAGCCAGAGAGAGGAAAAGCCTGGAAACTCTAGGCCAGGCACAGCCAGTGCAATGGGGGGGAACAGCAGCTAGGTAGAAGCTTGGGAGCATCAATTTAACCCATCAGGGGACACAAGCATAAACTAAACATCTGTTAATAAAGCTCTCAATCCAACTCCCTTTGAATTCCACAGCAAGACTCCCATTGACTTAAATTAGATATGGAGGAGACTTATAAAGAAAAGGCAACATTATAGAAGATGAACCATAAACAATTATTAGCTTACATCACTCTGAAGTTCATAGGCTTTCTTAGCCTGTATGACATCATTCTGATCTGGCAGACAAATCCACTGATGCAAATAACGACGGTAATCAACATCGCTGACCAAAGTCTGACATTTCTTGGCCGCCATAATGGACAGCATGTCCACTGGCACACTGTACTGTGATTTACTCTTCTCAAAGTATTTCTTGTATTCCAGGTCACTCTGAACCTTGCCTGCCTTCAGGGCCCAGAGCATTTTGTTATCTTCTCTTGCATTCCGAACTCCGACATAGTGCCCTTTCTGCTTTTCATGATCTAGCTTGTACTTGTACTGGATAAGAAGACAGACCACATGTAAATATTTCTGACATTCCAAAAAAGCACGTAAAAAGTCATAAATGGTTTATTTTCTTACTTACATCACTAGCAATTTCTCTGGAGGCTTTAGCTGACTTGATTGGGATAGCATCAGCTCGCAAATCATAGGTCATTTTCACTTCATCCCAAGCTTCCTTATAAAGTTTCTGTCAAGATAAAAGAAAATTACATCTTTTTTAATACTTTGACATTTGCACTAAATGATGATGCAATCAATCATTTTTCATTTGAAAAATTAAAAGCAGACTTGAAGAACAGCCTGCATTCCAAAACTTGTCTAAATTATCTCCACCATGCAGCTGGTCCAAAAAGAGATATCAACCACAAAAATCCTTGCTTCTCATATATTTCCTGGACCAGCTCACCTAAAACATCATCCCAACGCTACCACATGTACTGGTTTTTACATTTAAAATTTCTTCACCATTGGTTTCCTTTTATCTGAATTTTTTGTGCTGTAGTGTACAACTCCGAAATAAATGAAGCTTCGCTCTCCACTTCAAATATTATGCAGTGTAGGCCTGTCAAACATTTTTATCATGCATCACAAGAGGCACATCAACCTACATTGCTCAAAAGTGCATTTTTATTCCTACTATATTATTCAGCCTGTTGCTTTATAACCTAATTATTTCCTAATTAGGTTACACTGTTATTAGATTTATCCTAACACTGTAAATTGTTATTTTCTCATAAAAAATTATTTAACTATTATAAACTGATGCCTGTGGTAAAAGGATGTTCAAAGCACTACACAAAAACTGATCTTATTCTCATTTTTCTCTTTTATAAAGTGTGATTAATTAAACCCTGTACTTTGAAAATACTCCCTAGACTCTGAAAATATAGAGGAAGCGGATAATATTTTATAGAAACTTAAGAAATCACAAATATACTTACACCGCTAACGTTCATAGCATTAGTTTTAGCTAGGTTGATTTCAGGTGTGTCTGGCATCACGTGGATCATGGTCTTGTCCTTCTCCCATGCTTCTTTGTATTTGGACTGTTAAAATAAAAAAACTGCATGATTTTTAGTGTAAAGATGACAATCCTCTTACATATTTACAGGCAATGGTGGCTCAAAACTCTCTGCAGAATTATTAACTCTAAAAATAAAAACTTTTGCAACAGATCTAATATTAATTTAAAATACAAGTCATTAGTTTTACATTCTGAGCAGCAAGAGTTTCTTTTGCTCACTGCCCTGAAATCATTTACTAGTATAGGAATGAGGTAACATACAAGACTGATTTGTTCGGCATTAGTTTTAGCGAGGACAACATCTGGCGTGTCAACAATGTGGCTATACGGCAAGCTCTCTATACGGGTGCGGTACATGTTGTCACTCAGGATTTCCTGGGCATTCTTTACTTTCTTCACTTCTGGAGAGTCACTTGGCAACCAGCCAATGCCACGGGTCCATTCCAGGTCTGCTTTATAAATGGCCTGTGTCAAAACCAGAGAGGAAGACCGTCATTTTTATAAGCCATCCCTTCATTTTAAATCATGCTAAGGAAACGCTAAAATGCACTAGAGCTGGGAACTGACCCCTTTATACACTATTGACTTCCCAGTGTAATGGGTGAATCGCAACGCAAGGAGCACAGTTTAAATAGCTCATGTCCCAGAATTATACTGTATGATTGATGAGCTTAAGTGAAGGGAAATGGATACAGTGCATGGCCCTAAAGATAATCAAACAGAAAAATTCTGAAAGAGTCCGTCCTTCAAAATGTATTTACTTTTGTTGCCACAGCTACCATGACAATTATGAGCACAATACAAAAACTACATGCCTGCCCTTCACCATTATGTTTGATAAAAAGTAAATTAATAAATTTAGGCGATGGGGCTCAGAGTCAGCGCAATCTTACAAGTGGTTCAGGAATGGGTAGAACTAGCCCAGACAGGAGTTGCATTGATTTAACATTTAAAATTTCCTTAAGGTAAGGCTTCCCCTGGTGCAGCTTCCCTCATGGATACTGGGGGCTTAAATTCACTGTTTTGCCCCCAAAGACAACTTTCCCTATTACTCCCCCCTTTAATCACTCAATGTACGTGATTAAATTACTTGTTGCTTGTTGCACAGCAGGGCCAGAATTGGAATTCTTGACTCTTAGGGTTGAAGATACTTATTCACATCATCCGGCCCTCCAGCCTTTCCCCTCCCTGGTGCTATGTTGGAGTCCAGCTAAAGCTGGGCAGAGTGTATGCTTCCCTGCACCCAAGTGCTGCAGTACAATTCAAGCAGAGAACAAGCCAGGAGCAGAACACACTCCTAAAGTGCTTCAGGGCCTGGCTTTTCCAACCCCAAGCATTCAGGGGGTGTATACTGCTCCCTGCTTGGCTGTGACTGATACATTCTCTCCCTCCCCCTGTGGGAAGGGGAGACGGAAGCAGCAAAAGCTCACTGGCTACCTATTCAGAAGTTCTGTCTCCTGAGAAATATTCTCCCAGGAGCTACTTCCCGAGTTATTTTTCTCCCAAAGTGGCCACTTTTACTCCGAGAGAAAAAATATGAACTTCTGTATACCAGTGGTTTCTCCAGAGTGAGCAGGGACTCTCCCTGGAGAAACAACATCTGTCCTAGCCCATAGTCTCTTGACATCAGCCACCAGAACCAGTTCCCTGTCATCTTACAAACATTCTTCTTGGATACTCTTGAAGTAGAAATGCTGAGACTAAACTGGTAATATAGACTACATCAGTAATGTGATCTCTCTTTGATGAGGAGTTTACTGATATACTTAACCTGCTTGGCCACAAAAGAAATTTCTCTCGGGAGATATACAAACCCTCAACAGTCTTCAGATCATTTTCTTTCAGATAGGTATACTAGTTAAGTTAATGTATAATACCTATGCACAGCTAGAAGCCACAGTTAAAGAAAAATACTAACAACAGTGAAAGAGAGAAAAAGGAAAAATGTCTTGGGAAGGGAAAATCCATCATACCTCTAATGCCTCATGAATCATATGTAGGGTTCCCTATATACTTACATCACTTTGGAGGTCATAGGCCTTCCTGGCCTGGATCACATCATTCTGGTCTGGCAGACACGTCCACTGGTGCAAGTGCTGGCGGTAGTCAACTTCAGTCACATATGACTGGCATTCCTTTGCTGCCAGGACAGGTACAGCATCAACTGGTATAGTGATTTTGGCCTTTGAATTATGATAAGCTTTCCTGTATTCTCGGTCATTCTGCATCAACATGACATGTGCAGCCCATGACAGTTTGGGATCTTCCTTTGCATTTCTGCATCCAATATAGTGGCCTTTCTGTTTCTCATGTGTTTCCTTGTACTTGTACTAGTAAGTATAAATATAAAATATTAGCAGGAAAAATCGTAAATAGGAAAGCTAAATTTTCTAAGGAGACTACTGTTTTGAGTGTTCAGTTTGGGACTCTTTAATAGCTTTTTCAACGTATTGTTGAAATTCAGGTTTATTTAAAAGCTTATCCTGCTGGGTAACTACCCAAGAACTGACCTTTAAAAACATGGCCCACGTTTTTCTTAATGGCTGTAAAGCTATTTTAAATGCTCAGCAATTGATTTGTAAGCATTTGTTACATTCTAGGACTTTTCAGGAAACTTGAAAGCTGTACCACACCTCTGAATTGTTTTTCACTAGCAACAGACATAGGCTGTGTACACACATTCAAATAATCTGAGAGAATTCTCCCAGTTTTGATCTCCTGATAAAAAAACTTACCCAGAGCCATGTGCACAGATATTTGAATGCTGAGATCCCTAAAGAATGGAGCACTTGTAGTGCTGATGTTATGCAGGCAAGGAGGTATATCTCAGCATGCTTTGCAGGCTTCTTTAATCTGCCTGGCAACAGCTCTGACTGGCTGACCCAGGCTGCCCATGGTCAGCCTGTGTTCTCCCGAGTTTCTCCTAGGAGTGATTTAACCTTGGTTGCTCCCAGGTTATTTTCCTCCTGGAGTGGCCATTTTTACCATGGGAGAAAAAACCTGAATATCTGTACACTTGTGGTTTCACCTGGTAGAGCAGTGACTCTCCCAGGAGAAACTGAATGTATAAGGCCATAGTCCACTTCAATTACTGCAGTTTTTGGGTGAATGTAATTTCACAACATGCAGCATACAAAAGCTCTTTAAACCTCCAGTGATATGACAAATGCAAATAAAATATTCAGTTCACCTTCATTATTTTACCCATAGCAAATTAAGCCATAGCTAAAAAGAGGTGGTCAGGATTTAAAATAGCAAAATGCTGTTCATAGTTGAACAAATATCAGTTTGTGAGTTGAGTTCAACTAACCATATTGTCTTCTCTCATGACTGATACAGGGATGAAAAGACATGGCCTCTTATAAAAAAAAAAAAAGATATTAAAACAACAAAAATTGTACCTCACTAGCAATGTCTCTGGAAACCTTGGCATGTTTGATTGAAATGGCATCAGCTCTTAAGTCATAACCTTTTGCCTTGACATCTTCCCAGGCTTGCTGATAATGTTTCTGTAATAAAAAATAATGTTCCATTTAAAATCTGGTCAAAATAGCTCATTTCTCTCTCAAAAAAAAATTCCCAAGATTTAGAGCACGTCTGTTTTTTACCTGCACTTTAAAATGTTTAGGTTACAGATACAATTCTTGAAACAACTATACAACCTCAAACTATCCCCCATTACATGTTTCAATGCTTAATTTATAGGCTGAAGTTCTAAAAGTTGATCTATGGACTCTCATGTCCATGTGCAGCTCCACTGATTTCAGTGAGACTCTACATGGGCATCAGGACTGGGGTCATTGGTGGTAGCACATCCACTCTGGTGATAACAGGGGCCTGGATCAAAGCCTGCTTTGATGCAATGGAAAGATTCTTATATTTTGCAATGGTCTGTCAGTTGTGCCTTATATTAACTATTCAAAGAAGATGAGGCTAAAACAAGCAAGAAAATTCCTAGCTATTTAACTGATGTAAGAAAATTTTAAGTGCTTTCTCATTCAAGCATAGCCAATTTCTATGGGCCATCAAGCTGAACAAGGCCACTGATCTTTGTTTTGTGGAAGCCTGGCTACATTATGTGCTCAAAGAAATTGAACATTGTCATTAAGAGAGGTGGGTGAACATTTGTAATGTCAAAATGTTGAAAATGTCAAAAATAAAATATTTTGATTTTTTTGTAATTTATTTTTTTCAGAACAAGAATTAGTTAAAGCAGATAAAGATTTGTGAACAATTTTTGTATTACTGAATTTAAATTTTTCACTAAAAGAGAGTTTTGTGCACATTTTCTTCCCCAACTCCAGTCACAGAGTTTATGCAAGCCCATGACAATCTAGTTATTATATTATATTAAATGAAGGCTGGATATGCAACAAGGTACATGCTTTAGAAAACTGGCCAAAATTACTGCTAGCATAAATGGATGCAAATCCAATTATTTAAAAATCACAGAGAGGAATGGATATTTTTGGAGGGTGATGTATCACTTATCGTATTCCCCCCTTCCTCCCTCCCCCAAACACACAAATATCCTCGTCTCTGGTACATTTTCTGGACCATTACAACTGCAACCTCACTCCAGCACTACCAGAAAGTGGAATGTCACTTACCCCTGACCAGTGAATCTGGCCTACTGTGTTTACTGACAGTTGTGCTCATTAATTGTGTATTATGCTCAATGTAATCTTAATATTTCACCTGTATTTTAATTATGAAAAATAATCAACACAGAATTAGCAAATTAGCAGTAACAGGATCAGAGAATTCTAGAATCTAACAGATTTCAGTTAGTTAAACAGATTAAGTTTAATAACACTATGGGTGCCCATACACATGCAGCGAGGTTGCTCCAATGCACTGTAATTACAGCGCGTTGGAGCAGGCTTGATTAATCGAGTGTGCTGGAGGATGGTAACTGCGCATTCCCGCAGACTCCAGCATTATGTTTATCAGTGTTCCCACACTGAAAAATGGTGTTGGGGGCACTTTAACTAAAGCTTATTGAATAAGCCACCATTTTTCAGAGTGGGGACACTGATACATGTGATGTTCTGGATACTCTTGGATCTGCTCTAATTAAAGTGCCCCCCCACCCCAGCACATGTATAAACTCCCTATGCTTATTACTTGGAAACCTTACATTACTAATATTTGCAGCATTGACTTTGGACTGCAGCATCTGAGGTGTATCAGCAGGTACGGTGATATGTATCTTATCTTTGTCCCAGGCTTCACGATAGAGAGGCTAATGAGAAAAAAACACAACGTTATTCTATGATGGCATTAATTTTTTTTAAGACTATGATATTGTGTCGTTTTTCAATTCATTGTTCTAATGATAGAAACTACTGTTTCTGTTCTCATCTTATGCATTTTAACACAATTACAGATAATACAAAAATATCAGTGGGAATACAGAAAACTTATGAAAACATCAAATCCAGCTTACTTCACTGATCTGAACAGCATTGATCTTAGCCAGGAGAACTGGTGGTGTGTCAACAATGGCAGTAAATTTTAATTCATCTGGCCTTTTACGATACAGTCTATCATTCAGGAGTTCCTGAGCTCTCTTCGCTTTAAGCACGTCCACTGAACCTTCTGTTAACCAGCCAACACCACGCAACCATTCCAGGTCTGACCTGTACACATTCTATAAGCAAATAAATTATAGTATTAATTATATTAGCCAAGTCTTAGAAGATAGCTAAAAGTATTGATAGATGCACTATCTCCAGGAACAGTCCAGGAAGGGAGCCATGTCTTATTATTACAATTTCTTTCCTGTTTCCCTCTTACTTCAGGGAGAAAGTAACCTGTTACCAGAACAGATGGACAGATACTACAGCAGTGGACTGTGGAGGATAGAATTAAGGCTCTCATAACAGAAGTCTATTTTATCTCTTTAACTGGGGATCTGGAGAAAAAAGTAATGGCTCTACAATAGCTGCCTCTCCTCATCCCCACCTCCCATTGCAACTTGTGAAGCATGTAGTTCTCATATGGAAATAAGGGAAGTCAGATAAATCACATTCTTGCCCATAATGAATGATCTGTGCTTGGAACATACATTCAAGAACAGGTTAACAAGAATAATGAATTTGCATGCACCGTTTTCATTCAAAATCAAACAAATGATTTCACCAGATGCTGTAACTGCTTCACAACATTGCAAAAAAAAACAGTTTAACTCGTGAATCCACAATGCAATATTCTGTGATACTCTATGTGACATCTTTTAAAGGCACCTTGCCCCATGTGTCATATTCTGGTTTGCAAAAGCAAAAAAGCATCTCAAATAAAGTATTATATCTTGTAGATCCACAGTGGTGGGGAGTTTAAACTGGCCCGAGAGAGAGAGCACAAGCCAGCTAACATAATTGGTAACTTTATCAATCATGAATTGGGACCCAAAAAGTGAAAGTAAACATGGCGTTGCAGAAGGCATACAAAGTTACAGAATTAAAAAAAAACCGAAAGCAACACCACGTATAATGGCTACTGAACAATACATCATATCAAAAAGTGGTAGAAATTTCTCAGATTGCAGATAAGTGACAAACATGCTTTAATGTACAAGTTAAAATGTAGAAACCATTAGTTACTATTCTGCTGTACTCACATCACTCTGTAACTCATAGGCCTTCTTAGCTTGGATCACATCATTCTGGTCTGGTAGGCAAGTCCACTGATGCAGAATATGGCGATAATCCACATCACTGACCAGACCCTGACATTTCTTGGCCAAGACGATGCTTAGCATATCCACTGGACTATTGAACTTTGTCTTCCATTTCTCAAAATGTTTCTTGTACTCCCTATCACTCTGGATTTTGGCGGCATGAATTGACCACACCAACTTCGGATCGTCTTGAAGGCTTCGGAATCCCACATGATGTCCTAACTGCTGGCGGTAACCTGCTTTGTATTTATACTAATAACATATTTTAAAAGAAATAATAAAACAAAAATAAAAGCCAATTAGCATTTCCATCAAAGAAACCTAATCATGTAGAAATGCTTCTCCAAGCACATTTAAAGTGCCTGTTTTATTTCAGCTAACATTTCAGTGAAATGAAAGGAAATGTTTTTCCTTACGAGGCTTTTAATTTGTATACAAAAGGTTGTTCTAAATCCCACTGAAGTCAATGTGAACCTTTCAGCTGACTCCAGCAGACTGCAGTCAACTTCTGATTGTATTTTATAGAAAAATATCTATATTAAAAATATTGTTGCAAAAATTTTTCTGAAAAGCACTAAAAGCTTCAGATAATTTCAGAACTTTATTTGGCCCTTTGCAAAACAAAACAGAAATATTTAGTTGCTCAAATATTTACAAAATAATTCAACCACTCCAACTGTTTAGGTAAATTACATTGATATACATCAGACAGCAAGACCTAGAGTAAAACCACTATAATTTGATATTTTAGAAGCATTATGGAAATTAACTAAATCATATAATTTGGTCATTGATCTAAATACATTTGAGTATTTAATAAGAAGGATGTTACTAACAAAAAGGAAGTAAAAGCAGAACTGTACCTCACTAGCAATATCTCTAGAAGCCTTGGCATGTTTGATGTCAATAGCATCAACTCTTAAATCATAGCCTTTTTTCTTGGCTTCTTCCCAGCCTAGCTGATAATGTTTCTGTGGATGAAATGAGCATGTCAACTTACATGTAGACAAAAAAGGTAAATACCTTCAATAGACATTAATCAATTAAATAACATTAGCTCAATTTCTTCATAATGGATTGGAACAAGTAGAGAATATACAATATCATAACCAGTATATTTGAAAATGATAAATCCCCTTTAAAATCTAGGTTGTTCCTCTATTAACAAAATAATAATAATAATAACAACAACTAACACTTTCCAGCTATAGATGTCAAAACACTTTACAATAAAGGTTAGTATTCTATCCTGTTTTTACATATGGGAAAACTGAAACATAAAAAAGGTTAAGTACAGTTCACAGGGTCATTCAGCAGCCAAGTGGCAGAGTTTGAAATAACTTATAACTTTTCACAGAGTATTTCTTTATCCCGGCATTTTAATTTATGATTATTAAATGTTTATTTGCATTAGAATACATTTAAGTATCACTCTAAATGAAAAGAATCTACCCAGAGATTAAATCAGTGGGTACCTATACACATGCCCTGGGAGGCGGGGAACACATTTTAATTAGAGCAGCTCTCAGGACCCTTCAGCACTGAAACTCCCACCCCTTGAGGCCAGCTAAAACCCAAGCCCAGACATCTTCCAAAAGTGCTGCAAGACCTGGCTGTTTGAGCAGGTGTTTAGCATCCCAGGCTAAGCTGGGATACTGTTGACAGGGTGAGGGGAGTGAGGAGGAGTGTTGCTATATCAGTCATATTAAAATTCTGTAGTAGGGGTGGACAATTATTTTGGCTGGAGGGCCACTTAACAAGAAGGCTGCACACATGAAATTAATGGTGAAAATATAATTCAAACAAATTATAGCTCAAAAAGCAAATCATATGCTAAAAATCAAACATCTATTATGAAATATTTTTATTTTATTTTATTAATCATTTTTGTCCCAATTTGTTTTTTGGAGTAGTGTACATAGGGGCTGCTCCAACTCAGCGCCTCCCACAGTGGCAGCAGAGGCTGGAGCTGCTGCCTGCCTGTAGACTGGACAGAATCAATCGCTGGGCTGGCTACAGCCTGTGGGCCATATTTTCCCCAGCCCTGTTCTATGGGCTTTTATAAGTTGTTTTGTTTCTCTGGTTTTGTTCCCTTGTTTGTTTGTTTGATAAGTCATTATGTTATTTTTCTGTAAGCCAGTCTGAGTTTCTTTGGGAAGGGCAGCATATAAGTGGAAAAAATAAATAAATAATGCATTCTGAAAGGTACCTTTTTAATTGAGCTATTTATGCTTTATAAAGGAGCAAGTTTTTTTAATTTTGCATATTTACTAGATGATTATAAAAGACTACACATCTCTGTAGAAGAGACTTGAAATTATGCCACTTTAAAGAGTAAAATTTGATATGCATTTTTTGTGGAAATGTACTTATTTTTCATATTTCAGTATCTTACCTTGCTGACATTAAGAGCATTGGCTCGGGACAGTACCATCTCAGGAGTATCAGAAGGAATGGTAATTTGTGTCTTCTCTTTATCCCAAAGCTCCCTATACAAAGGCTAGCAACAAAACAAACACAGAGTTATTTATTACAGTGTTTAAACCTTATTAAGTAATACAATATTTTTACCCATCTAATGCTATATATTACTGGTTCAATGTTGGACAATGGTCCTTTTCCTATTGGCTTCAATAGCAACATTCCCATTGGCTTATTGGGAGATGGATTAAGTTACTTTTCCAAAGGCAAATTGTATATATAAAGGCACGTGTTGCATTCTGAATAAGCTGTTTGATTAATTCAAAAAATATTCCTTTCTTGTTTTTGACACGTTCACATTTGCAAAGTAGACTGAATTATGCTTTGGCTTAATTCATTTCTTCACAGTATATTTATTTAGTGTTAAATGACGCACATTAAAATTTTTTTATGAGGGGTTTTTTTGACAGGCTGTGCTTCTGAGATTCTTGCTTTAATGTGCCTAAATAAAATCAGGGGTTGTGTACTACTATTGGCTGGGGAACATTGATATCACTTTATAAAATGATTAAATATTAGTAGATACATCTAATACTAATATACATGGGTTTACCTCCCATATTTACCTGAATATAAGATGAAGTTCTTTTCCCTAGTCAGCATGGGGAAAATGTTTCTTAAAAAACTGGCACTAAGCCTGGAGGTACTACAATACCAGGAAGGCATCATGAAGGACTCAGCAAGCCCTGATACCCTTCCATTGATACCTAAAAAACTACTATAATGATAATAATGGAAAACCTTTCTGTAGGAAAACTACCAAAAGGACAGATTAGCACAAGTCATCCAAATCAGATATTGCATGCAGTCCCCTTCAGCACTGACTCTTTTTTAAGTCATAGTGAGCCACTAATATTTAATACATTTCAATATCCTCTTCACTCCCATAGCTGAGCTGCACCTTTCTTTCCCATCTGCAATTATTCCTGTTACTTCACCAGCCTTAAATGCCTGACAAATGGGGCTCCAAAGAGTTCACCCAGAATCCCTCTGTTCCTCCCTCTCAGCCTGTTACATATGATTTATGTGGCACTTTCCTCCATGAGGTGGAACCAGACCAGGTTGCCCTGCACTTCATCTGCATTTAAGTTTTTGAAGGATCCCAGGATTCATGACAAGAACACTCAGGTCCAGACATAAGTAGGAGGCTAATTAGCACATGGATGTTTTGTGGGGAGCAGGTATCAGGCATCCGCACACACATACTGAGACATAATGATCTGTGGGGTCACCATGACTTGAAATGCTGTTGACTCTGATGGGGCCCCAGCCCAATGAACTATGTTGTAAACTGTGAGCCTCTTGACTTTAAACTAATATAATACATAGGGGAAATACTGTGGTCATCCAGGAAGGTACGGTGGTCTAGTAAGTGGTTCTTTCAGAGCTTCCCTAGCTTATTCCTGTGATTTTAGGGCTTAGGGGAAACACCATGTATCTGGGTATAAGAAAACATTTCCTTAAGCATTTTTAGGGATAACAGTTCTTCTGATGTAATTTAGTACCCACTGAGATGCTGGGGCTTAAAATCCACTTTATGGAAATGGGAGGCTCTTCCCTAGCCGGGTCCTGCAGTCATATGGCTAAGTTTCAAGCAAAACTTAGGGGCATCTAAACCCCAAGCTTCTGGGCTAAGGCCTGCATGTAGGATGCCTGCCAAAAAACTTTGGAAATATCTGAAACCCCCGGTGAGGGTGGAGGGTGGAGGATGTTTGCCGGCTGTAGGGCCACTTATGGTCCTGGACTGATTCATGGATTTGGACTTGATTTGGCTGATTTGTTTTGGAACATGAAAAATTTCTTTAAAAAATAGGTTACACTATAAATAAGTAGGTACAAACTCCTGCTTAAAAGTATGTTTATAGAATACCTGCGCTAAAACTTTCAGCAGCTTCAAGGAAGGGGTAGCAGTGGACATAGTCTTCCTGGACTTTCAGAAAGCCTTCAACTCTGTCTCTCACCCCATTCTCATTAAGAAAATGGAGGACTGTGGCATCCACACCTACACAGTCAAATGGGTCACCAACTGGCTGGAGGCCGCACCCAGAGAGTGGTGGTGGATGGGTGATTTTCAACTTGGAGGGATGTGGGCAGTGGGGTTCTGCAGGGCTCGGTCCTCAGGCCCGCACTGTTCAACATCTTCATCAGCGACTTGGACGAGGGGGTAAAAAGCACCCTGTTCAAATTTGCTGATGACACTAAGATGTGGGAAGATGTGGGCATGCTAGAAGGGAGGAATAGGCTACAGTTGGACCTAGACAGGTTACATGGGTGGGCAGAGAACAGGATGGAATTCAACACTGACAAGTGCAAGGTGATGCACCTGGGGAGGAAGAACCAGCACCATACCTACAGGCTGGGGAACTCCCTTCTTGTCAGTATGCAGGCAGAAAAGGATCTTGGAGTGATCATTGATGCCCACATGAACATGGGCCAGCAGTGTGGGGATGCAGTCAGGAAGGCCAACCACACCTTATCATGTATCCACAGATGCATCTCAAGCAGGTCCAAGGAGATGATCCTCCCCCCCTATGCGGCACTGGTCAGGCCGCAGCTGAGAAGGCTGAGGGGGGATCTGGTGGCCTGTTACAAACTAGTCAGGGGGGATCAGCAGGCTTTGGGGGAGTCCCTGTTCCCCTGAGCACTGCCAGGAGTGACCAGGAATAACGGTCACAAGCTGGCAGAGGGTAGATTTAGGCTAGATATCAGGAGGCGCTACTTCACGGTCAGGGCAGCTAGGATCTGGAACCAACTTCCAAGAGAAGTGGTGCTGGTTCCTACCTTGGGGGTCTTTAAGAGGAGGTTAGATGAACACCTTGCTGGGGTCGTTTGACACCAGTACTCTTTCCTGCCATGGCAGGGGGTCAGACTCAATGATCTGCTCAGGTCCCTTCTGACCCTACAAACTACGAAACTATGAAAGTATGAAAGATAAAATGCACCAATTCTGGATGAACTTACTCTATGGGTAACTGTAGTAATTTGTCAATATGGAAATACTACAGGCATGTTTGTTTTGAAGTTAGCATTTACAAATTTGCCCCTCACTTAACTGAGGGAGAGCAGTGTCTGACAGTAAGGGAGGGAGAGAGGCTGCAGGAGGAAGAAGATGGTGGGACAGAGAGCAAGAGGCCTACCTGAACCTCCCTCCCCTCCCCACCCCCTCAGATATATTTTCCCAGCAGCAACAGTGGGAAGGGGACAAATTCAAGGCAAACCTCAACTATTTATAAATTTCCCATATATAGAGACTAATTATTGGGGTAGTTTCTTATGTTCAGGATCATCTTATATTTGAGTAAACATGGTATATACATATGTGCATGTCTAACATACATATTAGATATAACTAGGACATTAAAAAATGCAAAGCCTGGTTCATCTGATAGAAATACCAAATCTCTTAGATCTTTTCTTGTAACCATATTATATCTATATTAATGGAAAGACTCCTATTGAAAAACTGTCAGTGACAGTTGGATTTGACCCTGTAATACAAAGGGTGATGTCTAGCTGTGCAAATGGTAAATTATTTTAGTATAAATATTGAAAGTAAATACATTGTACTAATTTGTGTCCCTTTTCAGGGTGGAAATTTTCCTAGTACCCTGTTTATTTCCTGTTTAAAATGTTTCTGTAGAGCCCCTCATTCTGAAAAACTAAAATGGCAGGATTGGGAGCCTAACACATAAATATAGATAGTTTCTTACAATACTCTGATTCAGAGCATTGGCCTTAGCCAGTACAACTTCCGGTGTGTCCACAATGCTGGTGAATTTCAGTTCATCTGGTCGTTTCCGATACAGTCTTTCATTCAGGAGTTCTTGGGCTTTCTTCACTTTAAGCACTTCCACAGATCCTTCTGGCATCCAGCCAATGCCACGCAGCCATTCCAGATCTGACTTGTACACGTTCTACAAACAAACCAATTACACTATAATTACATAAATGGATTGTACAGGGTCATGCAACAGAGTACAACTGGGAGCCTCATCCCAACCCTTTAAAGCAACCATGCAGGAGTTAAAAAAAATGCTGCCATTTCCCACCAGGGACAACAAATGTTCATGCTTTACTCATAGACAAATGTCGGGGTCCCAGAGAGAATGAAATTTGGGATGGGCCAGACTCTGCCATTCTGGAGCTCTCCCAACTGGAGAGCACCTGCATAAGAATTCTTTGATAAAACACTGCCTATGCAACTACCCAGTTAACAAGTCAAATTATAAAACACCCACATTAAGCATGACATTACAAGAGCTCTTAAACCTTGATCTCATTTGTTCATCCATGGGGCACAAAAGAAAGCTCAGAGCTGATGCATTCCTATGCCGGTGTGAGTAAAGGATACAAGTGGGAATAGGCAACATTAAGGATAGTCACAGGCCAAACCAGCAGTCCAGAGTTTTGGTGGCATGTACCCTTGATGACAGAGGAGTGCTTGTATTGGCTTAATCCATATGGCTGGGTGAGATGATGTAGCTACATTGACAGGAACCCCTTTCTTGGTACATACTATTTCTAATTGTTGTAGCAGCAGTGGTTTATCTTGTAGACAAGCCACTAATCTTGCCACTGAAAAGTTCTCAAGCCTTTTTGTACTATCTGTCCTATTCTCAGCGTGAGGCACAGGGTAAAAATGGGCCAGAGAATGAGCCTGTCGCCAAAGACATGGGCACAGTCCTTAAGATGCTAATGAGGCTTTTAGCTACCTACTCCAGTCCTTGATTTTATTCTTCCCGTTAGGAAGAAACCTGGCAGTGCATAGCAGTGCACTTCCAGGGTTTTCTCAGAGCTCTGTCTCCTGCAGTGATACATAAAGCATTCTGTACTTAGACTGCATTATATCAAGTCTTTTGCATATATATTTATACACTAGCCCATACATTAAGATCAAAAATATATTTTTTAAACATAACATTTAACTCACTTTTGTAACTCTCTCAGGAATGTGTATATTCCATCATAATGAAAACCCAGCTGCAACATAAGGTTCATTTCTAGATATGCTACATAAAATACCACTAGCCTCCTTGTAAACACCTATGCTAACCATTGAAAACCTGTGTTCAGGCCAAACTGCCATTTGTGTCAATGCCTATCTTTACATAATGAGATAAGGATGAGGATGGTACAGAAGAGTGCTTACAATTTACACCTCCATTCCAACTTCTGTTCCTGCACATTTCAGTTCCTGAGTTTTACCAATTAATTTCCTGTGGACTACCCATTTGAATAAAGCTGTTGAGGAAAGCACCTGAAGGATCAGGGATATAGTGGGCACAACTCACTTTAAAATATTTGAACAGATGATTCTCATCCACATCCATGTATAAAACATATATTCTACTTTTATTTTTACTCACATCGCTCTGTAGATCATAAGCTTTTCTGGCCTGGATCACATCATTCTGGTCTGGCAGACATGTCCATTCATGAAGATAACGCCTATAATCAACATCACTGACCAGTTCCTGGCCTTTCTTGGCCACAACAACTGACATCATGTCCACTGGGCTACTATACTTGGTCTTCCACTTCTCAAAATCTTTCTTGTACTCCCTGTCACTCTGGATCTTTCCAGCATGGAGAGCACACATAATCTTGGGATCATCCTCTACTGTGCGAGCGCCTATATGGTGACCTTTCTGCTTCTCATATGCTGCTTTGTATTTATACTATATAAAAAGACAGACAGAAAAGTTACGTTTTAAGTGTTCATGCAAAAGTAAATCAGAAGCTAGATACCCAAATGGAGTAATTTAATTAACTTCACTGCAGCTCTACCAGCTAAGGCTATACCTCACCTAGCATGAAGCAAATTTGATATAAAATGTATAAAATGATGTCTGAATGATAAAGGTAATTATGAGACTGAGTAGTAATCAGTATTTTATACTGTCTGAGTTTGCAAAGAATTAAAAAATTATTTTAGTGGTAAAAGCTTCCTATCCCTAATAAAAATGAGCTTTCATATTAGCAATACTGCATTACTATGATCTTTTTAGAACATATTTCCTCTTTTGTTTGCTTACTATTAAGCATTCTAATATTATATTCTTTTCCCTAATCAATGTTCAGTATTTTTTCTGGATTTATTTGTCTTTCTCTAGTTCCTAATGCTTTGTTTTCTGAAATAACTCATAGTTTGTCATTTGATAAAAATGGAGAAAAAAACCTTTCATATTCTCTTAAAATTACAAGACTATTAAATAAAGACATACTTCACTAGCAATGTCTCTTGATGCCTTTGCACTTTTGATTGGAATAGCATCAGTTCTCAGATCATAGCCCTTCTTCTTGGTTTCTTCCCAACCTTGTATGTAGAGTTTCTACAGAGAAAACACAAAATGTGGATGAAAACATGGTACATGGAGTTTAAATTACATAGCAGGAAGGTACAACCTTTTTTATAAGGAAAAGTAAAGCCCATTTAAAAGAAGCTCTTTGAAGTTAAATGAATGCTTACTTCAGCTTCTGAATTTGTACTACTTTGACATAGCTTTTAAAATGTTCTTACATGACTAATATTGGCTGAATTGGCCTTTGCTAGCAGAATCTCCGGTGTATCCGGCATGACGTGAATCGACGTTTTGTCAGCATTCCAGGCTTCCGTGTATAAGCGCTGCAGGGGGGAAAAAACAATTTTAACTTCATTGCCTGCTTATTGCTAAAGAATTTTTGACAAAATACAATTGAGCTGGAAACTATGATTAGCTGAAGGCTCCTTGATGCAAAACCAAAAGCTTGAACCAGAAGTCACATCAAAGAGTCGCATAACTTCTTACCCATAAGAAATGCTCCAATAAACTAGCACCTACTGTTCAAGCTGGTTTTGAATACATTGATATATTGTGACCTTCAACTATAAAGTTTAAGTGGAAAATTTTGTCCTTCTCATTACTACTGAATCTGCTCTGCCATGTCAATTTCTTGGTTCAGCAGTGAGAAAACGATGGAATCAGGAATCTGAAGTATAAGTATAGCGAGAATTAGAGGAGATAGGGGATGTCCAATAAACAGTGGAGATCTAGCAGTGGGTAAAGCACTCTTATTTGAGTGCAGAGGCTTTGCCCATATACAATGTTGGGATATGAGCTTTGCCCATATACAATGTGTGCTGACTGTCATGCTTTGTGAGAAACACTATTTTGCTAGCAGGTCTTTATTCCATACAAGTTGCATTTCCAAATGTAGTTCTCCAGAGGTCACACTAAAGTTATTCAGTCTGAAGGTGACCAAGGCAGCAATATCCTAGGCAGGACCACAGCTGGAAAAAAAAAGGTCCCACCACCTTGCAAAGCACAAAGGAAAAACAAGATGCTTGGCAAGCACTACTAACTCAGCAACAGTAGCTAGCTCAAATTTTGCTTCTTCAAAATAGTAAATTCCTCTGACTGAAGGACATTACTCATTACATGAGTCAATCATACCAGCGATTTTTTTCTGGGAATCTCACCTTATTCATGTTCTCAGCATTTTGCTTGGCCAAAACCAGCTCAAGGGAATCTGTCACACAGGTGAATTTAATTTGGTCTGCAGGCTGGCGGTACTTCCTGTCACTAAGGATATCTCCAGCTCTCTTGACCTTCTCAACATCCAAGGAACCAATGGGAACCCATCCAATTCCCTTCAGCCATTCCAAGTCTGATTTGTAAATAGCCTAAAATTAATCAAATTAATTTAAAAAATAGTCAATGATTTGTCAGAGTTATAAATCTGAATTTAAAAAAAATTAATAATATTATGGATTATTCTGAAATGGCCATTTGTTTCAGACTCTGATTCTCTTAAGTGGGGTAAAATAACAATGTAGATGAATACAGAAGAATCTTAGAGTTCTAATACAAGTGTACCAATAATAGGGTCAAAGCCCAACAACACTGAAAAAATTTAGTGATTCAGGATCACATGCTATGGAGAATATCACCTCCGCATACAAGTATGGCAAAATAAAATAGGGATTTGTTGAATGTATTTTTATGCATAATGTACTCACATCACTCTGTAGATCATAAGCTTTCCTAGCTTGGATGACATCATTCTGGTCTGGCAGACAGGTCCATTCATGTAGAGGATGTCTATAATCAACATCGCTGACCAGCTCCTGACCTTTCTTAGCCACGACAACTGACAGCATGTCCACCGGGCTACTAAACTTGGTCTTCCACTTTTCAAAGTCTTTTTTGTACTCCCTGTCACTCTGGATCTTGGCTGCATGCATTGACCACATCATTTTGGGATCATCCGCTACACTGCGGGCCCCAATGTGGTGGCCAACCTGCTTGCGGTAACCTTCCTTGTATTTATACTGAAAAATGTATTAGACATACATGTTACAATTTTTTATTCTGAAATAACGTATCCAGGTTAACTCTAACATATATATCCTATAATACTGGGAATAAAATACTCTACTTTTTAATTAGTATTCCAATTTATTCATTTTTCATACAAAACAGAGAAAAGTAAGTTTCATAAAAAGCCGCATTTACCTAATAGCTGAAATGTCTTTCCTTAAGAATGTTATTACAAAACCCCTAAAGATAATTAAAATGAACTGGCATTTTTATTGAAAGTTTTACTAGTGGTACCTAGGACAGAATCAGCCTGAAGAATGAACTGCTTTCTGATACCCTAAATCAGGTCTCTCTCAGTCAGCAGTGACAAAGTCCATCAAAGAAGTGATATACAATTTTTTTCCACTATCCATACTCTTCATATGCAGTACATGACTGCCTTTATTTGGGCTTCCAATACAACAAAGTTTAATCACTGCTAATGGAAAGAAATGGTGATGGTTTAGAATGTAAATATTAATGTATTAATTGGGCTGGGGAGAGAGATTTTTAAACACGTAATTCTTATGTTGAATAGAAGTAATAAGTTATTTACTTTTAATAAGTTCTTTACTTTCTTTTATGAAAGGATAATATTATCACATGCAAGAAACATATGATATAGTTTGTGGATAGTGATGAATTCTACTTCCTATTTTAAGACATTTACATACAAAAAATATGAAGCACAAATTATGAACCCTTTGCTATAAAAAACAGATTCCTTTAAGGCTAAGTTCAGACAATCAAAAAGCCCAAGGCTGAATTGATTTAATCTTTACAGGTTAGTCTAAGCTGAGCAGATTGAACCAATAAGCAAGTGAACAGACATTCACTTTTGATTCTGGAAATACAGCCACATGTCTGCAGTTGCCCAAGTCAGAAGCTAGGGGGCACTACAGCATGCCTCCCTGCTATGCTGGAGCAAACAGCTGGGTTGGAGCATCCAACCCACTCTACAAGGGAGGGGTGCAGGGGAGATGCAAAGCATCCTAGGATGTTGGGGGACTGTGAGTCAACTTGAATCTGTAGGGGATCTGGGACAGAAGTTCAGTAAACTGATATAACCTAAATCAGTTATGTCTGATACTACATACATCCAGGTTTGTCTTAAACTGGTTTCAGCTATTTTGAAAGTGGTTTACGTGCACTGAACTTCTGTTGTGTTAGAGATTTGAACCAGTTTCCAATCACTTATACCAGTTTATGTGTAACTTCTGCCCTAGCATACATGTAACAAAAAGGTTACTTACATCACTGGCAATATTTCTGGATGCTTTTGCAGCTTGGATTGGAATGGCATCAAGGCGCATATCATAACCTCTTTTCTTTAATTCATCCAAAGCTTGTTTGTATATTTTCTATGAGAAAGGAGAACAAATATTATTGTTTAATTAATTAGGCATTTTATAAATCTCACTAATGGTCATATAAACAATAATCATTAAATGGAATAAATCTGATTGAAATATAATCCACATCAACCTTGTCAGGATATGAGAAAGCATTTTTCCAACATTGTAATGTATTTGTCTTGCAGAAGGAGGAGTTGAAAGCTAGCATGGTTGGAATCTACTAGATGAATAACAAAAGGATGAGAAGCTGCACCTAGATTCTGAACATTTGCACCATCTCAAATTTGTATTATTTTCTGAAAATCTCCATTTCTACAAAGACATTTCTGGGAAATGAAAAAACTGAATTTCCCAATGCATGTAGTTTACCATACAATAAGTTTCTAGTGTCATACTAAATAAAAAATTATTAAATGACAGCAAAATAAAGAATCCTGACTTTATTAACTTAGTTAGCTATTTGGGATTATATACATGTACTATGCTATCATACTGACTTAAAAGTCAGAAATGATTACATAGTACTTTTTACTACAACTTCAGCCTTTTACTTTTACCCACCTCACTGTAGAGTATTTGGTTGAGCTTTGCTTGCATGATTTCTGGTGTGTCAGGCATGACATGAATCATAGTCTTGTCTTTATTCCATGCTTCAGTATATAAGCGCTTAGAAGGAATAAACAAAGAGATTTCTGTTATTTCTGAGTATAGGGCCTGTACCTGATATTCATTTATGACACAGTATCTGTCTAAAGCATCATGAAACTTCTCCATCCTTACTCAGGAAAAAACCACCTAGTATAATCATAGAGAATTTATCTGTGGAAATGTAGTCATCTTTGGAAATTATTTACATGCCTTCAGGACAATGAATGGTTGAGGAAAGTCTAAGGTGCTTAATGAACAGGTATCTGAGCTTTTCCAGACCACAGTTTTTCCCTTTTAAAGGAGAAAAATGTGGGAAACCAGAGGTTTCCCTGTGCAGGCTTGCTGAGTTCCAGCCTGCAAAGGGCTGCGGGGAGCAGGAAGAGGGTGAGCGGAAGCAGGGGCGTCACATGCACATGAACGTGGCAGCCAGGCAGCAGAAGAGAGCAGCTCTCCCAGCTCCCTCCAGGTAAGTCTATAGGGGGCAGGGGCAAGATGGGGTGGAGTATCCCCATGTGGAGAGGAGGGCCACTGGCCATGCATTGGTGGGGGGGGCAGGGAAGGGAGAAACAGGCACAGGCTGTCTGTTGGGGAGGTGGGGAGGGACACAGGCAACATGGCAGGGAGAAGCACATGCTCAAGATTTCTGCGCCCATGGTGGGGCACAGGGCTGCAGCCAGGCCAGACTAGCTCTGGGCAGAAGCCAGGAAGCAACACAGGGCACAACTCCACGCCACCACCACTGCTGATGTTACTTTCACATGTCAGCATGCTGGCATGGTTCTTCCTCCAGTACCAGGTCCCACCCATTAAGCTGCAGAGGCAGCTCCTGCCTGGAGCTGGTCCAGCCCAGCTGCAGCCCTGCACTGTGGGCACAGAAGTCTCAGGGGGCATGTACCCCCCCCCACCACTCCACTGTATCACCTGTGCCCCCCCTCACCTTCCCCACATACCCACTCCCTTCTTCAGACAAGGAGGGTGGGGGGACTGGAGGCAGGGGGGCAGCTGGTTGAGAGTGAGGGGCACCAGCAGGGCTGGGAGAGCTGTGGGTCCAGAATGAGGGGCACTGGCAGGGACAAAGGCTGTGAGTTTGGAGGAAGGGACACTGGCAGGGCTCAGGAAAGCTGTGGCTTGGGAGTGAGGGGCAACGGCATGGGCAGGGGCAGAGCACCAGCACATCAGGGCTACTCAGCACCACAAAACAGCAGGGGGAACAGCTGCAGTTGGATCCACATCCTGGTGAGCAAAGGGGGCAAAGGGAACACTGATTTTCCATGATAAAAAACCCAACATCAAATGCCAAAATGTATAGGCCCTTAGAATTTATTTTATTATAGTGATTGAGAAACTGGTAGGCTTCCAAATTGCTTTAAAATTATAAATATATCTATAAAACATTGTGTTCAATCGATACATGCATACATATATATACATACACACACACACACACACACATAAAATAGCGTTTCATTTTAATTGCAGAAAAACACAGGTTTTTGGTTTTAAAATCAGGGAATCTGTGATTATTAAAAAGAGAAAACCAGGATCCTCAGGAAAACCAGGAAGATGCAACGTACATATGGCAAAAATATATAAAATAGCTAAACAGATGTGATACATCCTTAATATGTCCTCATTAGTGCCTGTTAAAACATGATGTAGCTGTTGCTTTGTGTCTGTATCAGATGGTCTCCAAATCTGAACATCAGTGTTCCTAATTTTCTATTTCTGTTGGTTAGTAGAGTGGTACTGATATGCTACTTTTATATGAAGACTCACCTTATTCATTGTTTCTGCGTTCTGCTTGGCCAAGACCTGTTCTAGAGAATCAGTCACACTAGTAAATTTGAACTGATCTGGAGGCTGACGGTATATTTTATCACTCAAGATCTCTCCAGCCTTCTTGGCTTTTTCAACATCCAGAGAACCAATTGGGACCCAACCAATTCCTCTGAGCCACTGGAGATCTGATTTGTAATAATTCTGTTAATAAATACATAAGGAATTCATCAGTTGACATCTTAAAACTAAGAACCCAGTAAATAATAGCAGAATTTTACCACTACTGAACAGTTACAAAGCTGTGAGTAAAACATACGATACATGACAAGAGCAACAAAAAATATTGCTGTTCTGCAGAAAATACAGACTGGGCCTGAGAGTGAAATACTGACCTACTAAAAACAAAGGAAAAATTACCATTGACTTCACCAGAACCGAGATTTCACCCACCATATGCATCGGTGAAAAGAAATACCTTGTAAAAGAGCCATGTTTGAAACTCATCTCAAGTCTTTCAGTCCTAAATTAAACTCAGAGATTCAGCCAATGCTGTCCTGTTATAGTAGTAAATCCATTTGTTTTATCAAACACAACTCTTTTTCACACAGCTCTGCTCTGCTTTTGTCTCTTTTTTCTCTCATTACATTCTCTGCACTCTATCCTTAGCTACATATGAGAATGCTTCCTTTATCTCCAGACTTTGTGCTTTCTTTCCTTCCACAACCTGCCATTTACTACGTTTTGTACTTATTCTTTTGAGCCAGGTTTTCTCCAGTTAAAACATTATTATGATATTACTTACTCTATTTCTCAACTTTAGCTTTAGTGACAGTACTGGAAGAGCTTGACGATTAGCAATTTTGCTTTGCTGAAGGTATGTATTATCTTTATTCCTGGTATTTGATATACATCGGTTCAAGTTTACCAGTCGCTAGTTTCACTTCTAATTTCTCGTTCATATAAAAACCAAATCATAAAAGCACACCTTAGATGAAAACCCTGCATTTCATCTGAATTCACATCAAAACCATGAGTAATTAAAGCGGCAGATTCTATTCCACCTATTGGACATCTAAGTTGACTTAGGAACCTAAAGCTAGAAATGTCACTAAATGAAGCAGATCAGATGTGTAGTGATGTACTGTGGCACAGCTGATCCACTTCCTTGGGCAATACATGTCACCCCTTGACCCTGTGACCCCTGTTGATGGTGTGGGACAACAGGCCTTGTGTTCTCCTGAGCCTTGAGTGGCTCTGTCCTATAAACCCCCCAAATTCCCAAGCAGGGCTGGACCTCTCAAGCCACCTGCCTGGCTTTTCCTGCTTACCCAGACCCATCCCTGGGAACTCTGGGGATGCGCCTAAGTAAGCAGGGAATGTGGAGCTTTCTCCTCAAGGAATGTGGGGTTTTCCACACTTGAGTCCCCACAAATTCTGGGGGAGGTCTGGGTAAGCAGGTTCCAGTGTTTCCAGTGTACAGGACAATGGGGATTCCACAGGTCCCATGTCTCCACACAAGAACACATGTAGGCTTTCCCCACTATGGAGATCCCAAGGTATGTCTCCATAAGTGGGGAACCCCAACTTTCCTGTTTATAGAGAGGTGCTCCAATATTCCCCAGAGTGGCTCTCTGTAACAGGGAAAAGCCAGGCAGGTGTTCTGGAGGACCCCCAAGCCCACCACAGAGCAAACAAACATCTGTAGAAATAAAGCAACAACATTTATCATTATGTCTTATTGTGCCACTGGTGTGGCAAGACAAAGGGTAGGGACATCTATTTGCTCATCACTTTTGCTGTCATAAATTTTTTTATAGGGGCACAAATGCAATGTCAAGCAACATCTGTTTCTACCCTCTGTGTGGTTCTATTCCATCTCTGAAAATGCCTGAATGCATCTACCATCACATGACCCTTAATGCTGAATCACAAAAAGACAGCAAGAAGGAGAAGAATGTATATTAACTTATATATTGTTTATTAATAGTGTTTCAAGGACTCCGGGTGGAACAGACTTGCACTTAGGGACCTAAGTCCACTTGTATGTCTAATTGGTAGAACGTAATCTGACCCTAAGAATTAAATACAGTTTCAATACTAAATCATAAATCAGGTCAGATCTGATTAAATTTCAACAAGCAGTCAAGTCTTTAAATGGTTATGATCTGAGATTCATTTTGATGCAAAATCTGAAAAGCAAGTGAGATTCACCATGCTTGAGATTTTACTGGGAAATTTTCCTCCACAGCTATGCCTTTTGTCATCTAAGTACACTATCAAGTGCATTCCTCTCCTTGAATGGAAATAGAAAAGGTACTCATATCACTTCATACATTTATCTCAAGATAAAATAAGGCTTGCTGAATATATTTATATGCATAAGGTACTCACATCACTCTGTAGATCATAAGCTTTCTTAGCTTGGATGACATCATTCTGATCTGGCAGACAGGTCCATTCATGTAAAGGATGTCTATAATCAACATCGCTGACCAGCTCCTGACCTTTCTTGGCCACAACAACTGACAGCATGTCCACTGGGGTGCTATACTTGGTCTTCCACGTCTCAAAGTCTTTCTTGTACTCCCTGTCACTCTGGATCTTGGCTACATGCATTGACCACATCATCTTGGGATCATCCTCTATGTTGCGGGCTCCAATGTGGTGACCAACCTGCTTCCGATACCCTTCTTTGTATTTGTACTAAAAATCAAAACAGTATACTCCTTTAACAAAAAAACACTGTAATTATTAATTTAAAATAGCTCTGACAATAAACTCTTCAAGATTATTTATGATCTATAATTCTCAGGATGCTTCTGAGGTACTTTACTGAAGTTATGGCATGAGCTTACACACTTAACATCCTTTCTATGGATTAGATCTGTGAATGAAGTAAGTAACAAGCAGGCTAAGATGGAATGAATTTAAAAATTTAGCTTTTTGCAATAATTGTGATATGTCTATACTATATTCAAGAGGTAGAGAATTAGTTAATGAAACATGATTCTTTGGTTAAAATTGTGCAGTTTGACAGATCTTTATTTTGTGCCTATGAATCTAAATCAGTCTACTTATATGTCCCTATTTTTATTCTTAACTTTCAACTTTCATTTACAGCAATTTTATTAGATAAATCTTCATCAGTTAATCAATAGGCATTTTGGAGAACCTGAATAATAATTTACAGAATATGAAGATTCAGAGTCAGCCTACAAAGAAACAAAAAGTAATTTCTTACATCACTAGCAATCTCTCTGGATGCTTTGGCTGCCTTGATGGGGATAGCATCACTTCGCAAATCATAACCTTCCTTCTTTGCCTCTTCCATGGCAAGTTTATACAGACTCTGGAAATAGACATAAACACAGTTAAAACGCAGTAGGTTCCTTATATTGTATTCTGTGCAAAGCTATTTGATCAGAATAAGAGAGAATAATTATGTGCTGACTTACTCAGATGTAACTTGGTTTAATTTTCTTAGGTAAAGTGTTAGCAGATTAGCTGTTATTATAATAAGACAATTGAAGATCTGGGCCAATGAGGGTGCCATTTGTCTATTTCAATGGTTCTCAACTTTTTTGGCCTGGAGGCACCACTTACTCGACACATCTCCGTAATTTTTGAGTGATGCCCAATTTAAAAAACTAAGTTGTATATTACAGTGCTTACCTCTTTGCAAGGGGTCAGGCAGGGGCTGGGTAGGCAATGAGCCCAGGCAGAGACAAGCCTGAGCCTGCACTTATTTGTTTATCTTCTTACATCTCCCTAAACCCTAATTAACAGATTCATAGATGTTAGGGTTGGAAGGGACCTCAGTAGGTCATCAAGTCCTGGGCAGGAAAGAGCACTGGGGCCAAATGATCCCAGATAGGTGTTTGTCCAGTCTCCTCTAGAAGACTCCCAGGGTAGAGGAGAGCACCACTTCCTCTGGAAGCTTATTCCAGATTCTGGCAACCACTTCTTGTAAACAAGTTCTTTCTAATATCCATCCTAAATCTGCTCTCCATCAATTTGTGGCCATTGTTCCTAGTTACTCCAGGGGATGCCCTAGTAAATAGAGCATCTCCTATTCCCTGCTGGCCTCCCCTGATGAATTTATAGGCAACAACAAGATCACCTCTCAGTCTTCTCTTGCAAAAGCTGAAGAGATCTAGGTCCCTCAGTCTCTCCTCCTAGGGCCTTGAGTCTCTCCCTGCCTGCAGGCCTCTGACCATATGAGTGGCCCTCCTCTGAACCCTCTCAAGATTCTCCGCATCCCTCTTGAAGTGCAGTGCCCAAAACTGGATGCACTACTCCAACTGCAGCCTGACCAGTGCCACAGAGGGGAAGCATCACCTCCCTGGACCTGTTCGTCATGCATCTGCTAATGCACGATAAAGTGCGGTTAGCCTTGTTGATCACTTCATCACATTGACGACTCGTGTTCATCTTGGAGTCATAGTGGACTCCAAGATCCCTTTCTGCTGCTGTGCTGCTGAGAAGGTCATCCCCCAGCCTGTAAGTGTGTTGGTGGTTCTTTTTTGCCCAGGTGCAGCACTTTGCACTTGGCTTTGTTGAACTACATCCTATTTCATTCTATTTCATTCTGCCCATTTTTCCAAGTTCTCCAAATCCATTTGGATCCATTCCCTACGCTCTGCTTTATTAACTTTGCCCCATAATTTGGTATCATCTGTGAACTTGGACAGGGTGCTCTCCACACCCTCATACAAGTCAATGAAGACACTGAATAGCACTGATCCAAGGACTGAACTTTGTGGGACTCCACTGCTCACATCTTTCCAGGTTGATATCGACCCATCCACCATTCTAATTGAGAATCACTGATCTGTCTCTTTCTTTGGCAAACATAAAGTTCAATAGACATTTTAAAAACACACTTTTAGTGACCACTCCTCCACTGTACATTAATGAAAACTTAGTCCAACACGACCTCTCATTGAGGTTTCAATATTTGTCCTCATTGACCACATCCCCAGATGCAGAGATGTGTGCTTGCAGTGGCACAAAAAGTAAAGGCAGAAATATGTGCTGCTACTTCTGGCACACCTGCATGTGTGCTGCGGTGTGAGACAAAATTCCCAACTTTGGACAAACTGCCCATTCCTCACTTCTCCCAGCTGCCAGTGTGCTGGAGGAGCCAGGACGGACCTAGAGGAGGGGAGATACTCTGGTCGGCAGTCAAAGTGTCTTCCTAGAGGACCCAACCTCCAGTTGCTCCAGCACACACTCTTGGAGCATGCACCATGCCACACTTTTACTTCCATTCTTTTTTATACCAGAAGTTCCCAGTATCAAATTTTGACATTGAGCTACAAATTTGCAGCAAAGGACACAGTTGCACATGAATCATGTGCTGTTTGCGGTGCCTCAAACTGCATGCTCATCTGGACACACCCACTTATGCTGTATAGTAGGCCCTAGTTTTTAGGAGTCAAGTTAGAAACAATTTTTTTGATATTTTCAAATGTGAGAGCTAATTTAAAATCTTTTCAGAATTAATTACCTGCAACAAGATGGGAAATCAACAGTTCCCTGGGAAACACTCAGTATTTCATAGGATCAGGTCTTAATAAAGATTCCTGCTGCAGATGTTTAACTCATGACAGTGAATACTTACTGGTAAGATCAGTCCCACTGATGTTAATGGGACCATTCTTTGAACACTGTTTACCTACATGACTCAAGGTCCCACAATCAGGCTCAAGGGTGACTGTCTAGATAGAACATTTTTATGTCAATCATTTGGGGTAAATTTAGGTGACAAATTAAAACACTACTATATATATTCCAAGCTGATACGTGTGGAGCAACTGTGACACAACAGTATTACATTTAGATATTTAAAACATTCTGATGATAGAAACTGATTGGTCACCTGACTGTAGTTGAGCTTGTTCTGTCTTGCCAATGTAATCTCTGGCGTGTCAGGCATAATGTGGATTTGAATCTTATCTTTATCCCAGGCCTCAGTATATAAACGCTGCAAGTGACAGAAAGCATATTAAACCCACAGGAATAAAGAACATGGTGCTGTACATTTGAACAGTTCATAAACCACAAAGAAATTTTTTTAATTACTTCAAATTCTGACCAACATAGTCTTAATTATTCTAGAAAAAGGAGTTTCTACATCCTCTTCTTTGTACTATTTCCTACTGTTTCCTTCTAGGTTAAGATTCTGGAAGGGCTTACATTTGAAAAAAGGATGCCCGGTTTGCAGGTTTTCCACTGCAGGCTATTCCTATACACAAAAGTCTATATATTATATGCAAAGGGTCAGATTCAAAGAGGAAGACTCCTGATTACTTCACTGGGGTTTAGATCAGGCCCTCAGGTCAATACAAGTTCATGTTTTCCAATATTATATTTTAAGGTGTAGAATTATTTTAATGTATGGAATTTTATATTATATTCCAGTTATTTTATTAATTCAGAGAATCACAGAGAAGAAGAGCTGGAACTGACCTTGAGAGGTCGTTAATCCAGCCCCCTGCCTGGATTTATATCAAACCATTATATACAAATCCATTGTCTAACCTCTTAGCAAATCTACACAGTCAACCCTGACACAACGTAAGACATAGCATCCTAACCTGCCACTGGTAAAGCATAAAGCATATGCTACAGCTCATTGATTATATTGCTCATTGATACATAATAATCAAAGAGCACTAATACATATTTTGGTAAAAAACAAATTAATTGCTGATTAGGCAAGAATGGAATTGTTGCCATTAATGGTTTGTAGTACTGATACCTTGCCCAAAACTTAGGACTCACCTTATTCATTGTTTCTGCATTCTGCTTGGCCAAGACCTGTTCTAGAGAATCAGTCACGCTGGTAAATTTGAATTGGTCTGGAGGCTGACGGTATAATTTATCACTCAAGATCTCTCCAGCCTTCTTGGCTTTTTCAACATCCAGGGAACCAATGGGGACCCAACCAATGCCTCTCAACCACTGCAGATCTGATTTATAGGTGTTCTGTTACAAATACAAATGATATGGTTTAGCTAGTGCTCCAAATTAAACATCTCACAACATCTTGTACAACCGGTGCTCCAGCTCTGTAGGCAGAGAACTCCCTTGCCTTGTTTTTGCTGCTGCCCTCAGCCGTCCAACCATGACACAGATTCAAATTATCCTGCCCCCCACCTTCTTTGTATATCCCCCATTCTCAAAACCATGAGGCAAAAAGCTTGAGAGAAAATATGGGGTTTCCACAATTCTTGAAAGCTGACAGACTTGAATTGATAATAATGTGAATTCCATACTGTCTCCTTGAGCTGTGAGTTCAGGTACTGAAGTGGGAGAATGGAAGCCTATGCATAGCTTTCAGAAGAACAAAGAAACAAATCCATCATTTCACTAACACCACTATTTACACAGTTTACTAGGCTACCACCTCAGATGGACAAAGGAGTCAATCACAGGTGGATCTAGAATTCTGAAAAGGGGAGTGCAGATGATGTGGCATGTCACACAACACATTATGAAACAACACATATTTTTATCCAATGAAAGGCAAATAAGATTCGATACTAATATGCTAAGGGACTAGCACTATATATTTTATTTAAGATCAAAACAAAAACAGATATAACTATTAAAATGTTCACTAATTTGCTATATGATATATAAAGTTTAGAAAAACACTACAAACCAGGCAAAAACAGTAAAAATAATAAAATATTGTATTAATAGTCCTGTAGTTATTATAGCTAATTGTATTTTCTTAATCAGATTCATAAAACAAAATCTAGACTTCTTGAGCCTCCTGACAATGCTTCCAGTACTTCACTGTCACTAACTTACACACCTGAGTTAATATTACTACACCCAAGTTAAAGTTTTTAGTTAGAGTTTGGCTGGACCAGCAATCAAACAGGGTTGCAACTGCACCACTGCACCCTCCCTGGATCCACCCCTAGAGCCAATGAATCTCTATAATTTGTAGCACCACTGACAATAGCCCACTATTTCCCTGATGCCCTTATGTTGTACAGGTAAAATAACTGTGTAGTACGTCTTTGTGATAGATGTGTGCATTTTCCTTTCAAAGCCTCAATGTAGCTCGTCTTATTACAATACAGAACTACATATTAACAATGGCTTCAAATCCTTGAAAGACAAAAAAAAGAGAGGGATTACCCCTTAAGCTCTTTCAAACAGCACTCACATCACTCTGTAGATCGTAGGCCATTTTAGCATGGATCACATCGTTCTGGTCTGGCAGGCATGTCCACTGGTGCAGAGGATGTCTATAATCAACATCGCTGACCAGCTCCTGACCTTTCTTGGCCACAACAACTGACAGCATGTCCACTGGGGTGCTATACTTGGTCTTCCACTTCTCAAAGTCTTTCTTGTACTCCCTGTCACTCTGGATCTTGGCTACATGCATTGACCACATCATCTTGGGGTCATCCTCTATGTTGCGGGCTCCAATGTGGTGACCAACCTGCTTCCGATACCCTTCTTTGTATTTGTACTAAAATAAAAATCAAAACAGTATACTCCTTTAACAAAAAATCCACTGTATTTATTAATTTAAAATAGCTCTGACAATAAACTCTCCAAGATTATTTATGATCTATAACTCTCAGGATGTTTCTAAGGTACTTTATTGAAGTAATGGCATGAGCTTACACATTTAACGTCCTTTCTATGGATTAAGCCTCTCAATAGAACTTCTGATAACCTTTTTTGCTTCTATACTGTATAACAAATATATAAATAAAATCAACAAGTTTCAGCTTTAGCTCCTTTATCCAATAAGAAACTTTCCTCAAGTACCCAATTACAGTACTTAGAAACTTTCATTGCAAAGCAAGAACATCAAGGTCTTTATGTGAACACAGATCCAGTTCAGGACATTTCATTTTTGATTGTTAATATATTTGTATGACTCTATTAGATCTTGTCTCCAACCTTCCAGAAAGTGTACTGACCTTCAAATTACTGCCTTCTCTGGGGTAAAAGATGGTCTTCCATTTCTCCCTCATATTATTTTTATGCAATAAAATTTGAAGGGTCTAGAACTCATCTCAATGCACAACAGAAAATTTATAAGATCAAGAAAATGTACACAGGCAAAAGAAATTCATTTCATACCAAACTTTATCCATCAGCAACAGTCTCCACAGGATTAGGATGTTCTTAAAAACATACTACCACTTCACTGGCAATTGTACAGAAACAACACAAAAAGTATAACTGATAGGTTGGGACCTGCCAAATTAGAAGTGGAATGGGACTGCAGACCACCTACTGTAACTTTGCAGGTTCCCCGGCATACCCTCTTCTTCCCCCCACCAATTGGTGGAGGGGCCCCGCTGCTCACTCCTCATCAGCAGGGAGGCAAAAACCGTGGTTTTAAATATAGTGCCATTTTTGTCGCCTGGCCAGTAGTGTGTGAGGGAACCTTTAATTACAAGATTAAAGGAGAAGCTGTACGGCCCACTTCTACCTTGAATTCAGTAGGTTCCTACTGATAGGGCTAATAAAAACAATTCTGTCTGGAGGGATCAACAGAAAAAAAATTATACACTCAAACTAAACTTGTTATCTAGGAATGCATATATAGCTTCTCTTTTCCTCTGGTTATTGTCAGGAAAATCTGGCAGCCCTTGGAATGAGTAATACTCCCTATGACTAAGGAGAAGTCATCAGATATTGCCTCATCCTTTAGTCCAGACCAAGGGGCTGACAAAACTATATACATACCTATTTTCAAATAACAGTCTTAATTAAAAGTAAACGCTACTGGGTAAATTACTAACTGACAGGTAACGAGAAGTTACACAATAACAGAATGATTAATGAAATTAAAAGTATTGAGAAAAAATTGACAGTAAGGTCTACTAAAATTAAAACTCTGTGAAAAGGACAGATGGGTCTCATGGTTCTCAGATTATCCAATAAAAACTCTCCAAAATGTACAACCAAATTTGGTAAGCTCCATACACAGATAACTGATTGAAAGAACTAAAGAAAATGCAGGAGATAAATTATTCTGTGTGCATTGGTACTCATGATTTGAATGATGCTTTGCTTGATCTATTTGTATTAATGAGTTAGGCATTAATTATGCACTGTCAAGTTGAGGTCTTTAGAAGTATAAAAAGCATTTACTTACATCACTAGCAATATCTCTAGAAGCTCTTGCTGCCTTGATGGGTATGGCATCTACCCTGAGATCATAACCTTTCTTCTTGTCCTCATCCATGGCAAGCCTGTACAGTTTCTAAAAATATCACAAATATTCATTAAATATTTCAAGGAAGGCATTTTTACACCTAAATTGAATATCCACTGGCTTTTAATCTTCAAGCCACCCATTTACCTGACTATAATTCAGTTTGTTCTGCTGGGCCAGTAAGATCTCTGGGGTGTCTGGCATGATATGAATGTTGGTCTTATCTTTATTCCAAGCCTCTATGTATGCACGCTGAAAAGCAAAAAGTAAGTGAGATAAGATGGTAGAAATCAGAGAGATCTCTGTAGTTAGCACAATGAAAGATAATTCTAACTGAATAAGCACAGATAAGATCAACAATATTTAATATTTCATGCAGCCAAGAGTAACAATCCCTAACCTAAAATGAGAGCTGAGTTGCTCATCCTCACTGTCCTGGTGAACCACAGCCACTGGATTCTTCTAGTTGGCAAATGAAAGGCTCCCTCTCATAGTTCAGTGGAATCTTTTAAGTTAAATGCAGTGAAAGCTAGATTCTTAACCTACCTGCCAAAATGAGGGTCTGTAAACAAGCTGTAATCTTGCATATCAAATACCCCCAAATAAGATTCAAACATTATTTTTAAAAGACATGCTATAGAAAAAACATTTTTCCAGAGTTCTAGCCTAGAGCTGGTCTTTCAAGGACAGGCTGCAATGCACAATTGCTATCCCAGAGAGAAGCTGACAGCCAACAGGAGGGATGGATTTTGGGGGTAACCTTCTTAGAGCTGTTCTCATATGGCCAGCAGTTTTTGGGTGCTCAGTCAAAAAATGTATGCCAATATGAGAGTGGCTGTAGAAAGGTTAACACTGTACTCTGTCCCTCCTGCTTGCTTTCCCACAGAAAACCTGGTAGTCATGCTGCAGTACATTGTCTCCATGCTTCTGTCCCAGTAAAGAAAAATCAGCTTCTTGTTTTAAGACAAGCACCCTAATTTCTGAGGGTTGATTTTTGGGGAAAAGGTGAATGTGATACTTGAGTAAAGATAGTATAACTGCAGTAAACAACTGTACAAGACGTGGAGATGTTCCAGCTGGTTGCTGAAGCTTTCAGATAAAGGATGCCATTTCTCCACTGACCTGCACAGGATTGCAGCTGTGTTCCAGCTGCCTGGAGAAGTGGAATTATCTGAAGTAAAAGCCACAGCACCCAAGTGGCTCATCCTTAATTCAGAAACTCTCTGCAAGCAAATTAGGCTGAGAACGATTCACATATATAAAAAATCCAATTTGTACCGTACTATGACATACTGGCCCTAGTAAATTCTGTGTTACTTTTGCCACTGATTTCAAATGGGCAAAGATTTCACTACCAGGATTAAACCTGGCATTATCTGGATTAAGATGAAATAAATAAAACAAGGATGATGAGCCACAAAAAGAAAATTGCCCATAATTTTTGCAAGGATAGTTTAACTTTGCTTCTTTGTAGTAATGTGAAAAGTCACAGAGGATTTATATATTTTTATTAGTTATCTGTTGAACACTCTCCTGTGCAATGTTAATGACCACACATACAAATGCAACACCTTTTGAAAATGAAACACAGGGCTTAATTCTTCCTAACTAAAAACTGTTTAATAACAACATCAATATAATTATGAACTTTGTAGCCAATTACTTGTTCATGGATGTTTTGCTTTAAGCACAAACAATAGTTGCATTTATTGTAAAACTGTAATTTAAATCAGAGAAAGAAAACCTCCAGATGCACAACAATAATTTTCAGATACAAAGCAAACAAATAAAAAACTTCAGGTGAAAAATGTTACTCTAAATATGCTATTTGCTTTAAAATAAGGAGATGTTAACATTCAGGCTGCTTATGGAATATATAGTTTAATAGAAAACTCACTTGGTTTATAATATTAGAATTGTGCTTTGCCAGGACCATTGGCATAGAATCAAGAAGGCTAGTAAACTTAAGAGTGTCTGGGTGTTGCCGGTACTTATGGTCACTCAAGATGAGGGATGCCCTCTTATTCTTCTCGTCTTCCAGCGAGCCACTAGGGGACCACCCAATCCCTCTCAGCCACTCTAGGTCTGACCTATATGCAAGCTGGAAAAGATACAGGGAGATTAGTACATTCAGCATCAATGAAGGATTTTCATGTACATCAGAGAACAGACAGAGGTCATCCCTTACAGCTCTCCAATGGGGTTAGTTCAGCACTGACAGACTCTACAAAACTAAAGATGGACTCTGTCTATACCAATTACTCTAGAAAGATCTACCACTTTTCCTTGCTATTTCTGTCTTAGCTTCCTCAGGGAGGAGGTTCACCAGCAAATGGTACAGATAATTATAACACTTAGGTCCAAACCCCATTTCATCACCAAAGGGCCTACACTGGCAAAAGTGATCCTACTCTGCCTGAGTCCATGAAAAACTCCTAATATAAAAAATGGCTGGTTGAATACAAAAAAAGGTAGATCCTCCTCCTCCTAACTCCTTTTTGTGACTTTTGATCTTCAGGCTAAGATGAAGGAATGTTACAGATGTTCACTGGCTAATGGTTTACAGAGACTTGACCAAGGGGGAATAGGATAGATAAAATGTGTTTTACAGGTGAAACTGGACCATAATATCACAATCTCACTTCTTCTGTTCCCCTCAATATTCAGGCAAGTCACTTATATAATCAACGTAGCACTAGCAACCATACAACTAAGATTACCTCACTCACAATCAAGAAGCATTCAATCAAGATGCTTAACCCCTAGGTAGTACAAAAAGATACCAGAATTTTGTCATAAACTGTGAATTACTAAATGTGAAATAGATAGCCAGTTTTCAGGTTCACTTCTACTGGCACTGTTTCCAAAAATACTCATCAAGCCACTGTATAGGAGCAAAAATCCTCACAGAACAACTATTCAAACACATATCCTTTATTTTATCCCACCCACTGAACCAAAACTACAGTACAGACAGCACTCTGAGATTCACAAAGTCAGAAGAAAAAGATCAACTTACCTCACTCTGAAGGCCATAGGCCTTTTTAGCATGGATCACATCATTCTGGTCTGGCAGGCATGTCCACTGGTGCAGAGGATGTCTATAATCAATATCGCTGACCAGTTCCTGACCTTTCTTGGCCACAACAACTGACAGCATGTCCACTGGGGTGCTATACTTGGTCTTCCACTTCTCAAAGTCTTTCTTGTACTCCCTGTCACTCTGGATCTTGGCTACATGCATTGACCACATCATCTTGGGATCATCCTCTATGTTGCGGGCTCCAATGTGATGTCCCAGTTGCTTGCGATACCCTTCCTTGTATCTGTACTGTAGGAGAAAAAAATTAAATTAAATTTATCTGTATTCATTGTTAAGAAAACATCCTAAAAATATGTTACACCAGTTACACTAGTTTCTCAGAAGACTTCAGTGCTAGCTAAGAATTAAAAGCCTTACACCAAAGAAAGTTCCATTCTGCAAATTTGGGTTCTGACTGCTAGGACATTGGGATGACACTCTGCACTAGAATCTGTCTCTCCCACTTCCCATCACGTATCCAACAGCCAAACTATTGGCTATTCTGTGTTGGAGAACACTATACTTCTCTCTCTTTTTCATTGTTATGTCTATTGTTTTATTTTTCAAATGTCTAGGGCTCTTCCCAATGTATAAAAAGACATTTTTGAAATCTTTGAAAAGCTTCAAGGAAGGGAAAACTCATTTCTCATCATAATACCTTGGACTAACAGTCTCCATAAAGTTCTGATGGTCTTACACAAAGACTGTCATTGGCAATTTGACACTGCAAGGCAGAAAATTATAAATGATTGGGGCAGTTAGACAATTCTAGCTGAAAGAATCATTGGAAAGTGCTGCTGAACTAGTATCAAACTTAGTTAACTGCTGATATTGCATAGGCCTTCAACACAGACCTTGGCTTGGCTCTTCCTGCAATTTTTGATAGACATAGAAAGCTGACAGTCTGAGAGGCAAGAGCTTTCCATATGACTAGAGATAAGTCACCACAAGTTGTACTTGTGCCTCCTCCTCTTGTCCAGACTAAGCCTGTTAAGGCCTTTGCAAGAAGTCTAGTCATTTGCAGGACCAAGCTCATTTGTTTTCAAGACCAGTTTCAATTAAATCAAGCAGAGAGCAGATGGTCTGATTAGGACTGATGGGGCCTAAACCACAACAAAAACTTAATTCAGCTAGAGCTCCTGAGCAACAATTACTACAACATAATGAATGGCAGTTTGAATTAATGGGGGAGAAAGAGGACTTTTTTTTCCATATACCTCAACACATCAAGGACAACAGAAATCTGGCATTGCCCGTGAAATCTAGGCAATGCCTGCAAAATCCACAAAAGCCACAGAAACCCCCCCCAAACTTATGGAAAAGAAAATGCTGGTTCCTCAGAGGGAGCCAACAGTCCTCAGTGTGCTGTAGAAGCCCAGTGGAAGGGGAGGGGGGTGCTACCCACTCAAAGGGCTGCAGGCAAGATGGCTGCCACCCCCACAATGGATCACTGATTGTCTACAAGGGCTGCCTATCATGTGCCCCTGACCCTACCCACCAATTAGCAGTGGGGGGTGTGGCAGCACGATGGACAGCTGCTGCAATTGATCAGCAGTGGGGGGCAGGACTAATGCATTCTGCCCATGAAATTGCTCTCTGGGCCCACGTTCTGCCTGTGAAATTTGGAGACAGCCCCTGAGAATTAAGTAGGTCCCTTCCTTTAGGACCCATCAAATGGACTATGCCACTTGCACCAGCTTCTATTCTTGAAAGCTCTGTTCCTTGATAATAATAAAGGATATAGTATTGGAAATTCAAGAAGAACCTACTCTGACTCAGCAGAAAGATCAGAACCACCCAGGGGACCATATGACTATGTGAGGAGCTTCTTAGTTACCTCAGCATCAACAGAAAAATATTCAGTGACTGAAAGGGAGGGTGAGTAGGATATACACCAAAGAACTGAAAGAACTTGCAGAGGCCAAACCAAGAAAGCAAAAAAAAAAAAAATTAAAAATTAAATACACCTAGTAAGGAAGATAAAAGAGAACTAGCATGTATTCTATGTATATATGTCACACAGGAAAGAACACTACTCCAAAGCCAAGATGAGCTGTTAACAGAAGACACAGATGGCAGAGATGCTCAGTGGCAACTTAGCCTCATTCTTCACACCAAAAAAGCTCCAACCAGGCAGCTAACAAATTCAGTATTGACAAAGAACAGGAAGGACTGAGGACCACAATAACAAAGTACATCAGACAGCTTAAGATAAATTTCAGTAAATTTTAAATCACAGCCCCTCACAATTAATGTTGAGAAAAGTGGCTGAAGACCTTTCAGAGCCATTTGCAAAGTCATAAGAGACTGAATAACTGTGAAAAAGAGTAACTGCTATAAATTGGATGACAGGAGGTTTTAGGAGGTTTTAAGAGGTTTTCACAGAGTCTGTTCTGAGTCCAGTGATTTTTAACATTTTCATTAATGCCTTGGATCTTAGAGTTTCCTGGTCAATTCTAAGGATGACACAAAATTAGAAGTTGCAAACATTTCAGAATCATAGAAAATTAACATTGGAAGAGACCTCAGTAGACCATCTCGTCCAACCCCAGCTCAAAGCAGGACTGTACCCAACCAGATCATCCCAGCCAAGGCTTTGGCCAGTCGAGTCTTAAAAACTTCCAAGGATGGAGATTCCACCACCTCTCTGGGTAACCTGTTTTTCCTAATATCTAATCTAAACTTCCCTTGCTGCAACTTGAAACCATTGTTTCTTGCTCTGTCGTCTGCCAGCACCAAGAAGAGTCTAACTCCATTGTCTTTCTGGCAAAATTACCTTCCAGGTAGTTGAAGGCTGCTATTAAATCCCTCCTCAGTCTTCTCTTTCCTTCTCTAGACTAAATAAACACAGTTCCCTCAGCCTCTCCTCATAACTAATGTGACCCAGCTCCCTCACCATCTTTCCTGCCCTCCACTGGATTCTCTCCAATTTATCTACATTCTTTCTGTAGTGGGGGGCCCAAAACTAGACAAAGTACTCTAGATGTGCCTCACCAGTGCTGAACAGAGAGGAGGAATCATTTTCCTTGATCTGCTGGCAATACTCCTACTAGTGCAACTCAGTATGCAATTAGCCTTCTTCGTAACAATGGCATACTTCGTAACAATGGATCAGCAGGCATTGGGGGAGTCATTGTTCCCCCGAGCACTGCCAGGAGTGACCAGGAATAACAGTCACAAGCTGGCAGAGGGTAGGTTTAGGTTAGAAATCAGGAGGCGCTACTTCATGGTCAGGGCGGCTAGGGTCTGGAACCAACTCCCAAGAGAAGTGGTGCAGGCTCCTACCCTGGGGGTCTTTAAGAGGAGGTTAGATGCACATCTTGCTGGAGTCGTTTGACCCTGGTATTCTTTCCTGCCATGGCAGGGGGTCGGACTAGATGGCAGGGGGTCTGCTCAGGTCCCTTCCGACCCTAGAAACTTTGAAACTATGAAACTGTTGGCTCATATTCAGATTATTGCCCACTGTAACCCACAGGTCTTTTTCTGCAGAGCTGCTGCTTAGCCAGTCGCCCACACTCTGTACTGGTGCATGGGATTGTTCCATCCTAAGTTCAGGATGTTACTCTTGTTCTTATTGAACCTTGTGATATATCTTTTGGTCCAATCCCCCAATTTGTCAAAGTCTCTCTTAATCCTAGCCCTACCCTCCAGTACATCTACTTACTCCCCCCCAGGTTGCAAACTTGCTGAGGGTGCACTCCATCCCATTTTCCAGAGTGTTGATGAAGCTATTGAAAAAGACAGACCCCAGGAACAACCCCAGGGGCACTCCACTTGACAACAGCTGCCAATTACATGTTGGCCATTGATTTTCAGCTCAATGATCCAACCAGTTTTCTATCCACCTTATAGTCCATATTATCCACATAACTTCAAGGTATATCATGTCTACTGCTTCCCCTATATCTACAGAGCCAGTCAGCTCATCATAGAAGGCAGTCAGGTTGGTCAGGCCTGACTTGCTCTTGGTGAATCCATGCTGACTGTTCCTAATCACCACCTCCTCCTCTAAGTGCTTAGAAATGGATTCCTTGAGGACCTGCTCCATGACATGTGTAGGGACTGAGGATAGGCTGACCAGTCTGTTGTTCCCTGGATCCTCCTTCTTCCCTTTCTTAAAGATGAGCATTATATTTGCTCCTTTCCAATCATCCAGGGCTTCTCCCAAATGCCAGGAGCTTTCAAAGATAATGGCCAGGAGCTCTGCAATCACATCTGCTAACTCCCTCAGCACTCTTGAGTACATTGCATCTGTCCCCACAGAATCTGTATCTGTACATGTCCAGCTTTTCTAAATAGTTCCTAACTTAGTCTTTCACCACTGTTGGCTGCTCACCTCCTTCCCAAACTGTGCTGCCAGGTACAATAGTCAGGGAGCTGACCTTGCCTGTGAAGACTGAGGTAAAACAAGGCATTGAGTACTTCAGTTTTTTTCCAAATCTTGTGTCACTAGGTTGCATCCCTCCATTCAGTAAAGGACCCATACTTTCCATGATCTTCCTCTTGTTACTGACATACTTGTAGAAATCCTTCTTGTTACTCTTCACATCCCTTGCTAGCTGCATCTCCAACTGCACTTTGGCCTTCCTGATTTCATCCCTGTATGCCCAAGCAATACTCTTATGCTCCTCCCTAGTCATTTGTCAAAGTTCCCACCTCTTGTAAACTTCCTTTGTTGTACTTTAGCTCACTGAAGAGTTCCCTGCGAAGCCAAGCTGGTCTTCTGCCATACTTGCTAGTCTTCTTGTGCAACAGGATGGTTCACTCCTGGAACCTCAGTAAGGTTTCTTTAAAATACAACCAGGTCTCCTGGACTCCTTTCCCCTTCACAACAGCCTCCCAGGGGATCCTGTTCTCAGTTACCTAAGTGAGTCAAAGTCTGCTTTTCTGAAGTCCAGGGTCCTTAGTCTGCTGCTCTTCTTTCTTCCTTTCCTCATGATGATGAACTCAATCATCTCATGGTCACGGCTGCCCAAGCTGCCATCCACTTCTACATTCCCCACCAATTCTTCCCTGTTTGAGAGCAGCAGGTCAAGAAGTACAGGGCCCCTAGTTGTCCTCTCCAACACTTGCACCAGGCAGTTGACCCCAACACACTCCAAAAACTTCTTGGATTTCCTGTACACTGCTGTATTGTCCTCCCAGCAGGTATCAGGGTGATTGAAGTCCCCCATGAGAACCTGGGCCCATGACCTGGAAACCCAGGCCTGTGACCTGGAAACTTCTGTTAGCTGTCTGAAGAAAGACTCATCCTGCTCATTCTTCTCATCTAGTGACCTATAGCAGACCCCCTACTCATATCCCATTTTGAAGGATAGGAGTAGAATTCAGAAGAATCTTTATAAGTTAGAAAACTGGACAACATCATAACATTCAACATAGGCACTTTTTAGGCTCACATTTTAGAAAGAGGTGGAGTAGTGGAGTGAGATGCAAGTGATAGAAAGGGAAAGGTGTTAAAACACACGCCATTAAAAGGAAAAGCTGAGGAAAGGAGGTATGTTCAATTTCAAGAAAAGGAGATTATGGGAGATATAAAACTTTTCGTCTGTTTAGAAGACTGCCATTAAGAGAAGGCGGACAACTCTTCTCCCTTGCAGCAAATGGAGTTTTATATGGAATCCGGATTTGGAATTAAAACTAAAAACAGTTTTAGATTGAATCTGAGAAAAAATATCTTCCTTTCTATCAAAACAGTAGTATAATGAAAGCAACTGCCCAGGAAAGGTATAGTATTTCCTATATTACACACGCGCAAGAAGAGGCTGAAAAAGCATTTGACAAGGATGGTTTAGGACAGTGCATCTTGCATCTATGCAAGGAAGATAGACTTGAGGTCCCTTCCAACCCGTAATTCTGTTGCTGCTGCCTACCTTAATTGCATGCATCATCATGATGAGATCTCAGAAAGAACGCTCATGATTCTGCATCTACTTACATCACTGGCGATGTCTCTGGAAGCTTTAGCTGCCTTGATGGGAATGGCATCTACCCGGAGGTCATAGCCTTTCTTCTTCTCTTCTTCCATAGCTAGTCTATACAGTTTCTAAAAGAATCACAAATACATGTTAAAGGTTTCAGGAAAGGCCTTTTTTTACTTAATTTTGTTTCAGATGACTTTTAAGCAACCCACCTACCTGACTATAATTAAATTTGTTCTGCTGGGCCAGTAAGATATCTGGGGTATCTGGCATGATGTGAATGCTGGTCTTATCTTTATTCCAACCCTCTGTATATGCACGCTGAAAAGCAACAAACAAATGAGATAAGCTGGTGGGATCATGGGGAACACTGTAGTCACCACAGCAAAATACAATTGTCTGAATAAACACAAAAAGATCAACAACACGTAACTTAACAGTATCAGTAACACTTAACAGTGACCAAACTGTGGAACAGACTCTCAGCAGGGGTGGTGCAGGCACCTACCCTGGAGATCTTCAAAAGGAGACTGAACGCACACCTTGCAAGGTTTATTTGACCCCAGTAGTCTTTCCCACCAGACTGCACCCCGGACATGCTTCTGCCTCTGCCTGCAGCAGTACTGCTGACTTAGGGAACAAGGGAGGGGTGGAAGTTGGCCAGCTGCAAGACCCAGCAATGATGAAGAGGTGCCATTAACTGCTGGACAAGGTAGAGTAGGTAGGCTGCGAGCAGTGCCCACCACTCCCTGCCCACAAGTGGTTATACAAGCCCTACTACTACACAAGCCAGCAGCACCTGCTCCTTGTGTTCCGGCTGCTCATTGTCATGGCTTACTGCCTGGCCTTGCTTGCCATCTGCTTCACCTTGGGGCTTGTAAGAAACAAGCCTCCCCATATAACCCCTTTACCCTTCTCTCCTTGCCCTGCTTGGGTTAGGACTTTTCAGTTCAGTACTGCCAGCTGAGTGAAACCTAGCTCTACAAGTCAGAGAGAGTTTTGCTATTTATATTAACTGGGTCAAAATTTACTGCAAAGTGGGAGCATCTACATGTGCAATTAATGTGAGTGAATAAACTCCAGTGCAATTTGAGCAGGATTAAACTAATCCCAGCATCACTGTCCACACTTGTGTTTAAAAGCAGAAATTTACTCTTCCATTGGATAGTCTAACTGATAGCACTGTAAATTAACTTACACCAGCCCACCTGCCATGCACATGTAGACAATGATGTTATACTGCACAGCAAACAAGTCTGCTGAACAGTAAAGCACACAAGTAGACACACACAGGTTGAGTTGACGTAGATCAGTCCAGGATGATCTAGTATTAGGAGCTTTTTGCCACAAGTTTTTACAAATATAGTTCAGCTTTGCTAGCTAGAAGTAATGATGCATACTTTGCTCACAAATATGAGACGTAAATATTGAGGCTCTAATGCTTGCTTGCAGTGTCTGCTATTCAACCAGAGAAGCAAACATCTGAATGGGGATGGGGGGCTGATGTTGTGAAAATACAGAAATGCAGATTTATAAGGATTTACTATAACCTAAAAAGTCACAAATGATGTGTACAAATATCTCTATTAGTTAACAACTTGCCATTGCCTGTGGTAATCATCACTGTATTTATAAATGCAACATGCCCTGAAAAGGAAACAATCTCAAAATAAGCATGTACTTTGAAGCTAATTACTTATTCATGTTTTATTTTAAATTTAAGCAATGGTTGAGTTGATTGTTAAAATTAAATTTACCTAGGTGATAGAAAAACTCCAAATATGCAAGAACTATATTCAGATTCAAACCAAATAAACTCCATTCTGTTACAATACAAGATTTTACTTAAAATATCTTTATCTGCATTGAAATAAAGAGACTTACATGGTCCATAATAACAGAATTGTGCTTTGCCAGGACCATTGGCATAGAATCAAGAAGGCTAGTAAACTTAAGAGTGTCTGGGTGTTGCCGGTACTTATGGTCACTCAAGATGAGGGATGCCCTCTTATTCTTCTCGTCTTCCAGCGAGCCACTAGGGGACCACCCAATCCCTCTCAGCCACTCTAGGTCTGACCTATATGCAAGCTGGAAAAGATACAGGGAGATTAGTACATTCAGCATCAATGAAGGATTTTCATGTACATCAGAGAACAGACAGAGGTCATCCCTTACAGCTCTCCAATGGGGTTAGTTCAGCACTGACAGACTCTACAAAACTAAAGATGGACTCTGTCTATACCAATTACTCTAGAAAGATCTACCACTTTTCCTTGCTATTTCTGTCTTAGCTTCCTCAGGGAGGAGGTTCACCAGCAAATGGTACAGATAATTATAACACTTAGGTCCAAACCCCATTTCATCACCAAAGGGCCTACACTGGCAAAAGTGATCCTACTCTGCCTGAGTCCATGAAAAACTCCTAATATAAAAAATGGCTGGTTGAATACAAAAAAAGGTAGATCCTCCTCCTCCTAACTCCTTTTTGTGACTTTTGATCTTCAGGCTAAGATGAAGGAATGTTACAGATGTTCACTGGCTAATGGTTTACAGAGACTTGACCAAGGGGGAATAGGATAGATAAAATGTGTTTTACAGGTGAAACTGGACCATAATATCACAATCTCACTTCTTCTGTTCCCCTCAATATTCAGGCAAGTCACTTATATAATCAACGTAGCACTAGCAACCATACAACTAAGATTACCTCACTCACAATCAAGAAGCATTCAATCAAGATGCTTAACCCCCAGGTAGTACAAAAAGATACCAGAATTTTGTCATAAACTGTGAATTACTAAATGTGAAATAGATAGCCAGTTTTCAGGTTCACTTCTACTGGCACTGTTTTCAAAAATCCTCATCAAGCCACTGTATAGGAGCAAAAATCCTCACAGAACAACTATTCAAACACATATCCTTTATTTTATCCCACCCACTGAACCAAAACTACAGTACAGACAGCACTCTGAGATTCACAAAGTCAGAAGAAAAAGATCAACTTACCTCACTCTGAAGGCCATAGGCCTTTTTAGCATGGATCACATCATTCTGGTCTGGCAGGCATGTCCACTGGTGCAGAGGATGTCTATAATCAATATCGCTGACCAGTTCCTGACCTTTCTTGGCCACAACAACTGACAGCATGTCCACTGGGGTGCTATACTTGGTCTTCCACTTCTCAAAGTCTTTCTTGTACTCCCTGTCACTCTGGATCTTGGCTACATGCATTGACCACATCATCTTGGGATCATCCTTAATGTTGCGGGCTCCAATGTGATGTCCCAGTTGCTTGCGATACCCTTCCTTGTATCTGTACTATAGGGGAAAAAAGTACAAGTTTCACTTTATCTCTTTTTTTCTGATGAAAAATTATCCTAAAGCATGTAAGGCGATTCTTGGTTATTACCAGGGAATGTTGAGACCTTCATGGACCAGGAGGAAGTCCAGGAAGTTAAACATAAATTCAGATGCTTGACATTGCACTACAATATCTGTATCTCACCTCCTGAGAACTGCTCTGACTTCTGAACTATAGGCTATAATGGGATGAAGGGAGTTCTTTTTCTTCCTTTCATTTCTTATGGAACTAAAAAGTTTTGAAAGCTATTATTTTTCTCTCAATACATTTCAGGAGTCCTCTGCAATTCTGAAAATGTTAGTAGAACAGGATATTCATTTTCTGCCCAGCTACACTCATCAATATCTTTGGTTAAGAATCTTTTCCCACTCAGAATGATCTAAAGCAAAAACGCCCAGTTAGTAGTCAGTTGGCTACCTGCCACCCATGAGGGATTAATCTGCAGCCCCTGAGCATCCATCACTTGGGGCTTCCCCCAGTGATGCATGAGTGCAGGAGCTGCACGTGCACTGCGGGGAGCCCCACACAATAGAGGTGGGCTGACCTGGCTGCACTCCTTGTCCTCACATGCAGTGCTGGCCCGAGCCACACGCCACCAGAGGCAGAGTCTGCACCAGGCACAAGTACCTCAAGCACTCCCGTCTGCAGCTGCGGCAGCTGCTTCCGGCAGGGCCTCTGCACTATGGAGGGGAGTGTTTGGGGGCATCCTTCCCCCCACAAATGCCATACACCCAACTGCTCCCACAGCCACCCCACATATACGCACACACGCCCTAACATATTCTATTGACGACCACACACACATCCACACTCCCTTAAAATCCCCACACACACGCACCTCACAACCCACAATTCACTCACCTCCAACCATACCTCACACCCTCAAACAATGTACAAGAGTAAGACTATTTTTGAGTTATTATGCAATCATCTCTATGTACACTATGCAAACAGAAATCACGACAAACATATTTTTTGTAATAAAATTAAAATATGTTATAGAAGGTGTTTTACTTTTAGTATATGATTTGGATTTTTTTCTGTTTCCAAGATGGCAACCCTCCCTAAAAAAAGTATTTCCAAGGAGCAAGGTGAGGGGCTTCCAGTGGCAAAGCGGTCAGGGATTAGGGGCAGGACTTCCGGTCCCAAGATGGCAACCAGAGGGTGCAGCACCTGTCAAGGGGTGGGGCTACCCTTGCAGCCCTCAACAACTCACCAAAACTCATTAAACGGACCTGCAGCAGACCTAATGGTCCACCCCTGGTCTAGACCATTACCTCATCTCAATCTTTGGCTTGATATCCCAAACTTGAACTGATGCCAGGCTTGCTTGACATTGGCTTGCATGCTGGTAACCTCTGACCTAGTGTCCTCAGTTCTGATTGACTGCCCAAGACCTAGTCACCTCCCTTACAGAAGAAGAAGCCTACAAAGCACCAACCTAACAGACCCCAGCTCACAACACTGCAGTCCATGTGATATGCAGTCCCTGGCGCTGCAGCCTACAGAGAGTGTGACCCTGGGCACTTATATACTGAACAGCCCTAGTCTAAAATACAGAATATTGTATTGGAAATTTTACAGAACCAACCAAGAAATCAGTCATAAATGCTAAAATCAATAAAAACAATTCTGCCTGGAGGTGCCAATGCTAAACACAGTGGAATTTTTCTGAACTTGGTAACTAAAAATACAGTACTACAGTTATTCAACTTAGTCAATTATAAGCTTGTTTGTTTCTATGATCTTTGGCAGAAAAAAACTCTCTTAAGGGAAAAATTACACATTATCAGAGAGGAAAAACCAACAAATGTGATTCTATTGCCTGCTTCTCTAGTTAAGCAGAAAGCTGATTAAAGACTTTGCAGGAAATTTGGACATTTACAGAACCAAACATATCTGTTCTCAAAAAATAGTCTCAATTAAAAAGATGCATCATGGAGAAAGATCCATTTTAAATGTAACTGGAGGTTACACCACAACAAACGGAATAATTAATCTAAAAATGAGCAGAAATGACTACTGAAAAACACATCTTAGTTAAGTTTAAAACTGGACAAGAGCATTTAAGTGGTCATGTCCTTCACTTGCTCAAAAAGACAAGACTGAAGGTGAGCAGGATTATAAGAACATTTGCTGTTGTTAACTGAAAATATTTTGGTGCATTTGTACCAATGACATCAATTTGGCCTTAGTTGCACACTATCATCATGAGATCTCAGGAGGTTTACCCAAGAAGGTATACATCTACTTACATCACTTGCAATATCTCTGGAAGATCTGGCTGCCTTGATGGGAATGGCATCTACCCGGAGGTCATAGCCTTTCTTCTTGTCCTCTTCCATGGCAAGTTTGTACAGTCTCTAAAAAATACCACAAATATTTGTTAAATGTGTCAAGAAAGGCCTTTTCTTTTTTACTTAATTTTCCTTCAGATGACTTAAGCAGCCCACCTACCTGACTATAATTCATTTTGTTCTGGTGGGCCAGTATGATATCTGGGGTATCTGGCATAATGTGAATGCTGGTCTTATCTTTATTCCAAGCCTCTACATATGCTCGCTGAAAAGCAAACCACAAGAGATTAGATGGTGGAATCAGGGGGATCCCTGTAGTTAGCACAATGAAAGATAAGTCTGGCTAAATAAACACAATCAAGAACAGCAATTCATAGCATCACTGCTCAAATCACTGAATTCTACTAATTATTATTATACTAATTATTATAATGAACCATTATTATTATTCTACTTAATATAATTATTATATACATCACAAACCAATACTCTTAGTCAGGATGGGAACTGCCTTGTCACAAAATTATTGTCACTGATTTACTGTCCCTAGGTATTTACCATCTTATTTTAGTGGCTAAAAACTACTAAGCAGGTGCATCTACATGTGCAATTAATGCGAATGAATAAAGCCTGGTCCAGTTCACACTGGAGTTTATTGCTTCCAGGTACACTATTTGCACATGTGCCAAGACCTGCAAAATGTTGAGCCAGATCAGAGCAGCTCTGGCTGGCAGGAGATCCCAAGGGTCAGCCTGCTAACCTGGGGCTGCTCCAACTTGGCTTAACATACTTCAGGCAGGCTAGCTGGGGCACAAGGGTGATTCAGTGTGGGGCTAGCCGGCAGGCAGCCCCTGCACTGAAGCATCCTCATGCCCCAGCCAGCCCTGTCAGCATCTACATGTGTTGCAGCACACTAAAGAACACCACCATCGGACAGTACTTGTGTTAACAAGTAGTATCCCACAGTGGTATTTATTAATTTACTGCACCCTAATAGGGGTGCATGTGTAGACACTGAGACTTTACTGCAGAGCTAATTAGGTAGCTCTGCAGTACACATCTCATGACTAATTTGAAAAACCTGTCCCTGCTGAAGTCAGTGGAAGTTTTGCCAAAGATTCCATTGAGGCCAAGATCTTGCTAACGTAAGTAAAGCTGGTAGACCTAGAACTGCAGCACAGTAAATAAGATGAGGGAAATGTAACAGGGAACACTTTTTTCCAGCAGTTTTACAATGATATCTCAGATTTGCTTGTTTGTGGTCATTCATGCAATTTGCTCAAAATTGCATTGCTGCACAAGTGTTCTTTGGAAAGATAATGAAATTTATTGACACGATAGTTCACTAGGGCATCTGGTATTATTTAGCTGAGACACACAATGAACTGTATATAGAGTGCAGGTGCTATGAAAATAAGGAACTATAGATTAGCAAGGACCTGCTGAATTAAGACAAGTCACCTGGAATATATGTGAATATCTTTTCTAATGATCAATTAGAATTTTCCCTGCTCAATCATAATCACCACATATATGAACATATCACTACCTAAAAAGGAAATGCCTGTCAGGTTCTCTCTAGTGAAAATTTGTTTAATAACAATCTTACCCGCTTTCTGAATATAAAAGAAAATAATTTCTTTTGATTGTAAATATAATCAATTATCATGAGGTCTTATTTAAAATAGAAGTATTTTATTGATAAACTTTAAGTGTCAGAAATAGCAAATAAAAGACAAGAGTACTGAGATATATTGAAAGTAGGTTGATATGTTTAAAATAAAATATTTTACTAGAAATATCCTCACTGGCCTTAAAATAAAAAGACTTAACATTCAGACAGCTTATATAATTATTACTGTATTTGAAAATCAAGGTAAAGCTCACCTGGTTCATAATGTTAGAATTGTGTTTTGCCAGGACCATAGGCATAGAATCAAGAAGACTATTAAATTTAATTTTGTCAGGATGTTGTCGGTACTTGTGGTCACTCAGAAAGAGGGATACTCTTTTATTTTTCTCATCTTCCAAAGAGCCGCTAGGGGACCACCCAATGCCTTTCAGCCACTCAAGGTCTGACCTATATGCAAGCTGAAAAACACACAGGAAGATTCATGAATTCCGAATTTTTATTTAGTTAACTTGAACATTTTTTCACTTTCTAAAAGCAGCATCTGTAAAAGGGGCTGTTTAATGTGCAAGCAGTTCAGTTCAGCAGTGGCAGATGCTATCAAATAAAGGTGAGTTTTGCCTATACCACAAGTCTAAAATCCAATAATTCTTTGGGATTTCTCTCAACTTCCTCAAGTAGGAGGCTCATCACCAAATGGTACAGATAACTCCAACACTTAGATCCAAATCCTATTTCACTTCCGAGGTGGCCAAGTGGCAAGAAACTCTTAAGAGTGATCCTATTCCTCCTTAAGTCCATGGAAAACTGATGATGCAAAAAAAAAAAAAAAGTTCATTTAATATAACAAACAGGCGGGTCCTCTTCCTCACGCTCTTTTTTTGTGACTTAGTTGTCAAGCTAAGATGAAAGTGTGTTACAAATGTTCACCAGCTAATTTCTAAGATATGACCAAGGTAAAATCAGATTGCTCTAAGGTGCCTTCTAAGTGAAACCAGGCCATAGTATAGTGGTTCTCAACCTTTTTAGACTCAAGGAACCCCTTGTTAGACTCAAGGTACCACTTGGAAAATGTCAGGACTTACCATATTTACTTGAATACAAGATGAGATTCCCCACCGGCCCCCCCCAGTTAGCACAGGGAAAAAAGCCCCTCATCTTATAACCACATACAAGGAAATCTCACTAAATACATTGTCTGTCATTCAACTGCAGCCAAAAGCAGCACGTGCTCAACAATGGAAACCAACTATGAGGTTGATTAAATGCAGCCAACACTGAGAATGACTATAAAACACATTTTTTTTAGGAAAATTTTTCATGTTCCAAGTCAAATCAGTCAAATCAATTCCAAATCCGTGAGTCAGTCAAAACCCAAATGTGGCCCTACTACTGGCAAACATCCTCCACTTCCACCTGGGGCTTCAGATGTTTCCAAATCCTTTGGCAGGCATCCTATGTGCAGGCCCAAGCCCTGAGGTTTGGGGTTCAGATGCCCCCAAATTTCACTTGCCCTCAGCTGTATGGCCATAGACGCAAGCTAGGGAAGAGTCTCCCATTTCCATGAAGTTGGCATATAGCCAGAACTTCCCACTGGAAGTGAAAGTGGGAGACTAACTATGCTAAGCCTCAGTCAAGGTACTACCCCCTGCCAAGAAAGCAGTTTCCCTCTGCCAGTAGGAAAGCCCGTTAGTGGTCATGGTGTTTCCCTTGCCAGGTAACTATAAAAACAATGGCCCATCATGTAGTGCATTTAAATAAAACATATAACAGTCTGCCCATTAAGCACAGTCCCCTTCACTGTAAACTCTGTTTCAAGTCATAGTGAGCCTCAATATTTCATACATTTTTACTTCCTATTCACTCCCACAAATGAACCACACCTTTCTTTCCTATTTCCATTGATTTCTGTTTCTTCACCAGCCTTAAATGTCTGGCAAACATAACCAAAAAGGGCCCCAAAAAGTTTACCCAGAATCCTTGTTGCCCCCTCTCTCTCAGTCTGTTGAATATGATTAGTGTGGGCCCACCTTCCATGAGGTAAAGCTCGATAAGGTTGCCCTGCACCTCATCTGCATATACATTTTTGAAGGATCAAGATTTGTGACAAGAACACCCACTTCCAGTCACTAGTGGGGGCTAATTAGCACATGGATCCATTGTGGTGGGTATTAGGCGTACACACTCATACTGAGCAGTGCTGAGATGTAGAGTCACCATGGCTTGAAATGCTATTGACTGTGATGAGGCCCAGCCCAATAAAGCGTGTGAAAAACTATGAGCCTTTGGCTTTGAACTAATATCATGTGTAGTTACATATAAGTAGCTGTTCAAAAGTGTTTAAGGAGTACCTGTGCTAAAACTTGCAGCAGTTTAAAAAAAAGGTAACATGCATCAATTCTGGTTGAACTAAGAGCATGGGTACTATCTGAAAATTGCTGTGGCCATGTGTATTCCAAGATTATTGTTTACAGATTCGCTTTTCACTTCCATGTGTTCAGGGAGAGCAGGGTCTGATAGTAAAGAGAAGGGGAAGGGACTGCCAGGGGGAAAGTCTGGGAGAGAAGCAGAGAGCAAAGGGGCTACTAGGCCCCCCCTCCCCCCCCAGTTTATTTTCCATGCTGAAGCAGTGGGAAGGAGACAAATTCAAGACAAACTTCCAATAATTAGATTCTATACCTGGAAAATTATACATTTTCCACAGATAGAATCTAATTATTGGGGGGGGGTAGGGTCATCTTATCATTAGTGTCATCCTCTCTTTGAATAAATATGGTAGTTTTCACTAGTTTTTTGACTACAGAAAAATAATAGAATAATTCTTCTGTTGCAAAGAACTCAGAAAGGCCACAGTTGGTCAGAGGGATTTTAACACCATGGATTCCTATTTGAAATCTCTGGGTTTATCTTGTGAATTATGTTTGCACACCTAACAGTGGTAACACTGCATGGCATTCTGGAGTACTGCTGAAAGGAACTTAAGGCACCCCAGGATGCCACAGTGCCCTGCTTGGGAATCACTGCTTTAGTATCAACGTAATTTCATGCTTTCCCATCTTCTTAACCTCCAGGCATGACAGCCAAAATGAGATTTTGCAAACATAAAACAGAATATTTTCCACACAGACAGAAGAGTTCACTCCAGGTGCTTTACTACCAGAGAATATATAGCACCAGAATTTAGCAAGGACAAAAAAAATAAGACTACCTGCTACTAAGACTGAGCTAGATAATCAGTTTTTAGGTGTGTCTAAAGAATTCTTCTGTCACTGCCATCAAAAATACTCAGCAAACCACTATGCAGCAGCAAAAATCCTTGCAGCATAAATATACAGAAGCATATCTTCAATTTATCTTAACCATTGGATCAAAATTAGTTATTAGAACACTCTGGAATTCAGAGACTATGGAAAAAAAAGGATCAACTTACATCACTCTGAAGGCCATAGGCCTTTTTAGCATGGATCACATCATTCTGGTCTGGCAGGCATGTCCACTGGTGCAGAGGATGTCTATAATCAATATCGCTGACCAGCTCCTGACCTTTCTTGGCCACAACAACTGACAGCATGTCCACTGGGGTGCTATACTTGGTCTTCCACGTCTCAAAGTCTTTCTTGTACTCCCTGTCACTCTGGATCTTGGCTACATGCATTGACCACATCATCTTGGGATCATCCTTAATGTTGCGGGCTCCAATGTGATGTCCCAGTTGCTTGCGATACCCTTCCTTGTATCTGTACTGTACGGAAGAAAATTATCAAATTTCATTTAGCTGTCTTCATTAATAAGAAAACATACATAAAATATCTATGGCCATTCTTCAGGACTCAATACTAGCTCAGGATTATGAGACCTGCCTTTGACAAAGGTTCAGTTCTGTATTCTGCCTGCTAGAGCACTGGGACTACACTTTCCAGTAGAATTCTATTTCATACCTCCCGCCATGTGCCCCAACCACCAAGCCTGAGATTGAAACACCAAGGATGTTCTGGGGTGAAGCAAAACCTCTGTGGTTTTTCCCAGTGTACAAAAAAGAAACTTCTGAAATCTTTTAAAAGAAATGTAGAATGAGAAACTCATTTCTAATCAATAATATTTTCAATTAATAGACTTCCCCAAGGATAGATTGTTTTAATCAATGACTACTTTATTGGCAATTTGACAAAACTAGACAGTAGATTATAATTTAAGCGCCCACTTAAACAATTATGCCTGAAGGAATTATTAGAAAGCATTAGTTTAGAACTAGTAGGAAACCTGATAACTAAGAATGCAGATATAGCACAGGTCTTCAACAAAGACCACACACTGTTGTCAGAACAGAAGAACAGCAGGAAATTTTAGAGAGCTCCACAGGACTCATTCTGGGTCTAGTGTTGTTTAACTGTCTCACTGATGACTTGGATCTTGGATAGAGAACTTACTGATCAAGTCTGAAGATGATACAAAATGATGAGAGGGTGCCAACATTTTGGAGGATAGGAGTAGAATTCAAAAGGATCTTGATAAATTAGAGAACTGGGATACAATAGCATAACTGTATTTAGCACTAATTAGGCCTCAACTAGAGTGCTATGTGTAGTTCCAGCCCCGCTTTAGGTAAGATGTTGAGAAATGATAGTTGAGTGACAGGTGAGTAACAAAGACGATAAAGGGGTTAGAAGAGGGGCGGGCAATTATTTTGGGCAGAGGGCCACTTACCCAGTTTCGGCAGGCTGTCAAGGGCCGCATGCGTAGCCTCGCCTCTTGACAGGCACCCCACCCCTTGACAGGTGCCCCACCCCTTGGTCACCATCTTGGGACCAATGTTGTAATGTCTTGGGACCAATGTCCCAGGGCCAGCACTGGAGAGGCCCAGAGTGGGGCGCAGCCTGGCAGGAGTCCATGGATCCGGGCTGGGCTGCACCAGCAGAGAGAGGGGGGAGCTGGCCTGGCTCCATAGAGCCCCTGCCAGCTGGGACCCCGCACTCCTGCCACCCTGCTCTGGGCCCCGCTGGCACTGGCCCCAAGACACCGGTGTGGGCTCTGTGCTCCCACTGGCTCCCTGCCCACTCACACCCAGTGCCCCCCAGTCCCGCGGTACAGGCGAGGGGCAGCACACAGCCCCAACCCCCTGCTCGCCAGCAGGAAAGAAGCTGGTGCTGAGCATGGGGAAAAGCTGCCCCTCGCCCGCCCCATGGCCGGCACTCCCTGCTGCAGGTGCTCGCAGCCAACACAGGGCTGTCTGGAGTAGGCACAAGCAGCCTCGTGCAGGCTGCAGGTGGCTGCAGTGGGGGGCGCTGGCCATGGGGTAAGCGAGGGGCCGCTTTTCCCTGCACTCAGCACCACCTTGTAACCTGCCAGGGTGGCAGTGAGGCTGGGTTACCAGGTGGTGCTGAGCATGGGGGGCAGAGAAAGCAAGCCCCTCACCTGTCCCATGCCTGGTGCCCTGCAGCTGGCCTGGGGCCGCTTGTGCCTGCTGCAGACAGCCCTGCATGGGCTGCAAGCGCCTGCAGCAGGGAGCACGGCCATGGGGCAGGCGAGGGGCTGTTTTTCTCTGTGCAGGAAAGGAGGCCGGGGAAAAGCTGAGCATGGGGGGGGGAACGGTCCCTCCCACGCCCGGTGCCCCAGGCTGCAGGTGCTTGCAGCCCACTTAGGGCTGTCTGGAGTGGGCACAGGCATTCCCACACAGGCTGCAAGCAGCTGTAGCGTGGGGCACTGGACGTGGGGCAGGGAGGGTCCACTTCACCCCCCCTGCACTCCTTCCCTGCCCAGGGTCCCCTCCCACCCCCACTTACCTGAGGTTCCCGTGCCGAGGCAGCCACATGCTCCCAGCCCAGAAACCCCAACTGGGGCTTCTGGCTGGGGGGGCAGGGCCGGGCAGGCCCCACTCATTGGCAAGGCCGTATTTTGCCCACCCCAGGTTAGAATGAAAGCCATTCAAGGAAAGGTTAAGAAAAGGAGGTACATTCAGTTAGTAGACAAGCAGATTAGGGGAGACATGATACTATTTTCAAATATTAAGAAAGGCTACCATGAAGAGGTAGGAATGACTGTTCTCATTCCTGAAGTCCATTCCAAGCCCAATGATTCTATGCTTGTATTTCTGCTGACAGAGTTCTACTCTAATTGCCTGCTTCTTAAGGTGATCTCAAGAAGTACATCCATGATGGCTACTTACGTCACTTGCAATGTTCCTGGAAGCTTTTGCTGCCTTGATGGGAATGGCATCTACCCGGAGGTCATAGCCTTTCTTCTTGTCCTCTTCCATGGCAAGTCTGTACAGTTTCTAAACAAATCACAAATATTCATTAACCATTTTTAAAAGGCCTTCAAAAAGGTTTCAAGAATGACCTTTTCTTTTTTATTTAATTTTTTTCAGATTTTTTTTAATATTTAAGCAACACACCTACCTGACTAAAATTCAATTTGTTCTGCTGGGCCAGGACAATATCTGGAGTATCTGGCATGATGTGGATGCTGGTCTTATCTTTATTCCAAGCTTCTACATACGCACGCTGAAAAGCAAACAACAGATGAGATAAGATAGTGGAATTAGGGAGACCACCACAGCTACCATAGTGAACTATAATTTTGGCAGAATAAGCACAATAAAGAGCACCAATTCATAGTGTTTCATGCAGCCAGGAACAATACTAAATATGGGAGAAGATCTCTCATCTACACTGCACATCCATTGCCAATTATCGTGTCCTATTAAGTAGTAAGTAACCATCTGATAGGACTCTTCAGTTCAAAGCTGCTTAGTAAATAGAATCTTGTAGTTTTGCCATTCATTTCAATTTACCCAATTCCAACACCCAGATTAAAGCTGGTTATTTCTGGGTTATTTTAAAACAGACAAATGCATCATGATGTAGCCCTAGGAATGGGTTTGCCAGAAGTTTTACCGAACAGATCACCTTTGCTATTTAGAAGTAACACTGCATAATTTACTGGCAAATTAATTAAAAGTAAAGTAAAGGGATCTCAATATTATGACACTTGCCCACAGTGTCTGCTATTCAATAAGAGACATAAAACTTTGATGGAGGGGGAGAATTGATGTTATGAAAATAAAGAAATGTAGATTTGTGAGGATTTACTGAACCCAGCAAAGTTGCAAATGAGATGTATAAATATTTCTACTAGTTATCAACTTGCCATTGCCTGCACAATAACAATCACCATAAATGTAAATGCAACACCACTCGACAAAGAAATATAGCCTAGTTATTTCTAAATAAAAATTGTTTAAAAGCATCCTTAAACTGCTCTTCATGGGGTTTTTTTATTTTAACTCCAAACAATAATTGAATCAATTTACAAATAATTTGAGTGCTCCAAAAACTTCACACACACAAAAAGCCCTTTAAATACAAAGTAACAAACCCTTATGTGACAATTAAATATTTTTCTATAAGGCAAATATTATTTGCCTTACAGAAGGAGACTTTAACATTCAGGCCACTTATGAAATATTCATATTAAGAGAAAACTCACTTGGTTCATAATATTAGAATTGTGCTTGGCCAGGACCATTGGCATAGAATCAAGAAGGCTAGTAAATTTAATAGTGTCTGGATGTTGCCGGTACTTATGGTCACTCAGGATGTGGGATGCTCTCTTATTTTTCTCAGCTTCCAGTGAGCCACTAGGGGACCATCCAATACCCCTCAGCCACTCTAGGTCTGACCTATATGCAAGCTGAAAAAAGACAGGGAGATTAGTCCATTCAAACATTTAAACAATCAACCCCTTTACCTTTCTTTTCAGAGCCTGCCAATGCTAGATTCTGTCCATACCAAATCACCCTGAAAAAATCCTAGACCATTCTTTGAAATTGCTTCCACAGCACCCTCGAGTAGGAGGCTCATTTGCCACAGGAATAGATAACTTGGGCACTATAACAGAAGAAACCCTTCTTACCCCTTCTGCCAAGGAACCTTATTTTATACCCTCAATACATCTTACACACCTCAAACTCAAATAGTCTTGCTCTTGTTTGGAGAGTTTAATTAGCTCCCAGGTGGCAGGAAGAAATCAGCACTTCATAAAGGTACAAAATAAGGTTTTCTGATGCTAAGGGTGAACAACATTTCCTTTTCTTTTATTGTTACCATTTTCAAAATACTCAGCAAACCAGTAGACAGCAAAACTCCTTGCAGCATAAATTTTCAGAAGCATATCCTTTAATTTATCTCACCCACTGAACCAAAACTACAGTAAAAAAAACACAATGAGATTTACAAAGTCTGAAGCAAAAGATCAACTTACATCACTCTGAAGGCCATAGGCCTTTTTAGCATGGATCACATCATTCTGGTCTGGCAGGCATGTCCACTGGTGCAGAGGATGTCTATAATCAACATCGCTGACCAGTTCCTGACCTTTCTTGGCCACAACAACTGACAGCATGTCCACTGGGGTGCTATACTTGGTCTTCCACGTCTCAAAGTCTTTCTTGTACTCCCTGTCACTCTGGATCTTGGCTACATGCATTGACCACATCATCTTGGGATCATCCTTTATGTTGCGGGCTCCAATGTGATGTCCCAGTTGCTTGCGATACCCTTCCTTGTATTTGTACTAAAATCACATAAATCAGGTTATGTTAATTAGGATCAGAATGAAAAATGCTGAGATATTAAGAAAATTGCTAGATCCAGTCATTTGGGATGACATGTAAACTGCAGCTCAGGTTTACAAATAAACCTGACCCTGTTCTCTTAAATGCTACAAACTTAGCGGATCATTATAGTTTTACTCCTATGAATCTAATGTCCCTTTGAATCATGTGCATAACACTGTAGTTCTATAAGGGCATGTCTACGTGTGCTGATTTAGGGTGCATTAGCCATTTTTAGGTGCATTGAGGGCACAGGTCTATATGTGCACACCCTTAATGCACCTTTAAAAGGGCGATTTTAGGATATTCGCGCCTAAATTTGATACCTGCAAAAGCAGGTATCAAATTCAGGCACAAGCAGCTAAAGCATTTTAACACATGTGTAGATGTATAAGGCACATTAACGCCATGTACGTCAACTAACTTGAGACTAATTTTAGTCCAAGTCAGTCCACATACCACATTAATGGACTTTAGCCAGTACAGGTATAGATGCACACCTAAATCACCTTAATATGCATTAGGCAAATACACATTAAGTTTAGGCATGCACAAAAGCATGTGTAGATGCACCCTAAATTTTTGTATTGAGGAAGGAATGGAATCTTTGGAATCCATAGGAAGAGTCAACTAAGTAGTTGTGAGAATAAGTTCTTTTATTACATAACCTACGAAAGAATTAAAATCTCAAGAAACTCCTTGCTCTACACTCTCAGAGGGGGGTGTGATCCAACGTCTCAAGGGATCAGTTCAGGAATGGAAAATCAGGGATATCAGGAACATTTTTCTTAAAAAGTACTAAATCTTTTCCGAAACACAGGTGGCTGCACTATAGTTAGCATGTAAAGCTGTGCTTATTACGTGTGTGTCACAAGAGCAATTCTTTAACTAAAGCGATTTCTGGGCCAGGCTGTGTGAGTAGTCATGAGGAGAAGATCTCTGACTTCTCTAAGAACCCCTCACCCCAGTAGTTAGCTCTGCTACATACTGCTCCCAGCAGGGTATGACTAACTAATGGTTCAAAGTCTGAACATGCCATCGACAAAAGTTTTTGGCGGCATACTGCACTAATGTGGGAGCAATCCCCCTCCTACTGCTTTCTTCACTGCTACGAAGAGTTTGTATTCTGTTTGTTAACACAAGAGAGAAAGCTACCTTCAACTTATTTTTTATTTTCCCCTTTCAAGATGCCTGGATCACAGAGGAATAAATCTGGCCCAGGAAGGTTTAGCAAACTGTGGCTGAAGGCATGACATCACAGGAAGTACATAACAGACTGAACTGGAAGTGTTACTTACATCACTTGCAATGTCTCTCGATGCTCTGGCTGCTTTCACTGAAATGGCTTCAGGTGTGAGGTCATAGCCTTTCTTTAACATTTCTTCCCATCCAAGTTTATACAGTTTCTAAATTAGAAAAAAGAAAGATTTTCCAGAATTTTCGAGAGCTCCTGGAAGAACACCAACCCTTCCTCAAGCATTACAACTGAGGAACAGGACACTGGAGCATTGCTCAGTTTTCTTTCCATGCTTACTTGGCCAAAAGGTTGCAACTGACCCTTGAATGGATGCAAAAGACAGGGAGCAGGATGCTGCTCCTGGCTCAGTCCATTCCCCTGAAGTATAGAACTGGCCAGATACACAAAGGACATACACTGAACTCCTGTAAGAGGCTGAATCCCACTGGACATTGGGAGCTCTAGGAAACTAAACTAGAGTTAGTTTTCCCACTGCAAATGTAGCATGCACTACCTCTAATGCAGGGCTGTGGTTAAAAACCACAAGAGATCCTGTTATAAATACTTTAGGTCTTTGTTCCCAATGGACTATATTAGGCAATATATCATTAAAACTTTAGATGCATTTAACGGTGCCTAGTCTCCTTTGACACTGTATTTAAAGGGAAAAAAACAAGAAATACAAGCATGAAAAAAGGTAGAAGCCACATTAAGTGCTGCTTGTTCTGTGTGCTCAGTGAAGGGGTAAGAAATCTACACAAAGCAAGTTTGGACTTTTATAATAGGGAATTAGTAACACACCAGAACTGAGGTCATGAAGCAACCATAAACCTTTGCAGAAAACCAAAGCCTCTTTCTGAGTTCATCCCATGGAGCAGGACTAATATTTATGTTTAACTACAATAGCGGTTCTCAGCTGAGACCCTGTGAGGCCCTTTTGGGGTGCTAAAGCAGTGCAGCACTGGTGCTGCTGCCTGGCCATGTGCAACTGCATGTCTATGTCTATGTCTATACGTGTATAGACATAGACATGTATGCCACACATGTATGTATACATGTATGTATATGTGTATGCCACACATTTGCATTTTCACAGACCCACATTTTGCATATTGGCTTAAACTTCTATCGCACCCAAGAGTACACACAAACACGACACTCCCTATGCCTGCAGAAGGGTGTTTGTGCCCTAATGCTTGTAAAGTGTGCTTTTTCTAACTATTCAGCTGGTCTAATAAAGACCTTATCTTGTATAACCTAGGCTAGAACATGTCTATGTCATCTGCAAAGCCAGGCTGAGAAATGGCTGTTGGAGCAGTATCTACTCCCTCTGCACCTTTCCTAGTCTAGCCCCACAAATAGAGGCACATGGGCAGGTGGAACAAGGTGTAATTGTCTCAAAGACGTCTGTTTCCAGAAAAAGCGTGTTGGGTCAGACCAGGAAAGGCTGTGGCAAGAGCAGGTGGTCTTGCCACAGCCACTTCTCCATCTGGCTCTGCAGGAGGCAGCCAGCACAGTTCCACCTGACTACAAACTCAGTGGCAGTTCCCAAGTTGAGACCCACTGCTCTAGGGATGAGAAGAATTCACCAATATGCTAACAAAGCACACGGCAATTTAACGCTTATTATATAAAAGAAAATCAGTGTTTATTATGGCAAACCTGGTTCCCAATCAGAAACTTTGCCTTTTTAAAAAGTTCCCAACCTCTTGCTTTCTGTAAATCCAAGAGACGAAAAATGTGTCATATAACCTACGTAATCCCAGGTAACCTCTACATTTTACGAGCTATATTTTATCACTGGTCAACATTCCCCTTTTATGTTTCCCTCCTACTACCCCCACCTACCTGTCTCACCCTTTGATCTTCCCTGCCACACATTTGCATTTTCACAGACCCACATTTTGCATATTGGCTTAAACTTCTATTGCACCCAAGAGTACACACAAACACCAGCAGACACTCCCTATGCCTGCAGAAGGGTGTTTGTGCCCTAATGCTTGTAAAGTGTGCTTTTTCTAACTATTCAGCTGGTCTAATAAAGACCTTATCTTGTATAACCTAGGCTAGAACACATACACCAATGTCATTCATATCAATGGGAGTCTCTTACCAAGAGAAAAAGCAGAAGGGCACTTTAGGTTGCTGCCTAGGCTTCATTCCTATATCAATTAATGTGCTGTACATTAGAAGTATTTCCACTGCAACTAACTGAACATTTCTTGTCTAACTGATTAAAAAAATCAAACCTGGAGGACTGTTTTTTGTTGTTGTTTTTAACATGACTGGGCAGGAGCCAACACTTGCACTGCTGCTGTCTTGTGAAAAGCAAAGGAAAATGCTAAGAGATAATAAATCCCTTATTGAATAATTTACCTGAGACAACACAGCAGTGGTTCTCAATAAAATTCAAAACAGTTACAGGGAGTGCCCTGTCTGTCAAAATGTTGATAAACACTTAACCAGAGGCTCAAGGTTTAATTTGCCTTTATATTTGGAATAGGATTTAGGCTCCTAACTCATATAAATTTTTGCAAATTTTAGCTTTAGCAATGTAAAAAAAAATTCTGTGGTTCCGTCTTAAAGCATCACTTACCTTTTTTCCAAAACAAACATTAAATTAACATAAATTAATCAATATTTATTCTTAAATAATAGGTTAAGGAATATGTAACCAAGTGTCTGTACCTGGCTATAATTTGTCGTGTTCTGTTTAGCTTGAAGAATATCTGGTGTATCTGGCATCACATGAATCTGAAGTTTATCCTTCTCCCAAGCTTGAATGTAGGCATGCTATTGGAAAAAACAACAGCACGTACGTTAATAGAAAGAAGCAGCAGACAGAGGAAGATGGATCGGCATGTGTACTTTGGTTTTGGGGAAGGGAAAAGGTGTTGATTTCAATTAATCTCTCTGATTAATCACATAATCCAGAATTCAAGTGAACAAGGATCCAATCTGTGCTCTGTTGCGATCCAGATATTTGGCACTTTGTGAACATTTATAGCGATGACTAGCATCAGCCTGTTAAATGGCTGTTTGTTGGCAGTCAGTGACAGGTTTCTCTTCAGTAGAAGGGGTCAAGAATTTTCTGGAAAAGTGGGGTCTCATCAGAAAAATCTGACTTGTCAGAACTGAAATGTTGCTGATAAATGTCTTGCATTTGAAAGCCTAATTACTTCACAATTGGTCCGACAAAATACATCAGCCTAAGAAATCCTTGCCTTTCACACCATAACACATCACTTTCAGCAAAACAGGGCTGCTGCAGGGGCTCTTGCTATTTGGTAGGTTATTCAGGCTAGATTTTGGCTAGCCAGCCAGGCAGTTGTGTTTTATTTCAGAAAAATCAAAATGAAAGAGCCCAATTTTTTCTTATGGAAAATTTTCTACATTTCCCTTTCAAGAGAAGGTTAAAAAACTCCTAGCTTTCATTCCAAGTCAGAATGAGAACTGGTTTATAAAGATCAGCGTTGCTGGCAATTTCAAGTTTCAACTAGAAGGCTAAGCCATTACCCGGATTAGCTTTTGTGTGAACCCTTTACCCTTATGGTGGAATTGTTTGCTTCTGTCAGCAATGCCCTCCCACTCCCTTACCTCCTTTCCATCCCTGTCTTTTGTATTCAAATAATGCTTTCTGTTTGATAGCCTGCTCTGTACATGCCCTTTCATAGCATCTGATGAATTGAGCTCTTGCTCACAAAACTTTAAGCATCCCTGATTCAGTTAGTCTACAAGGTGTACCTCTACTCTGCCTTTCATAGTTTCTAGATCATCTAGTCCGACTCCCTGCCATGGCAGGAAAGAGTACTGGGGTCAAATGACCCCAGAAAGATGTTCATCTAGCTTCCTCTTAAATACCACCAGGGTAGGAGCCAGCACCACTTCTCTTGGAAGTTGGTTCCAGATCCTAGCCGCCCTGACCATGAAGTAGCGCCTCCTGATATCCAACCTAAACCTACCCTCTGCCAGCTTGTGACCGTTATTCCTGGTCACTCCTGGCGGTGCTCGGGGGAACAGTGACTCCCCCAATGCCTGCTGATCCCCCCGACTGGTTTATAACAGGCCACAAGATCCCCCCTCAGCCTTCTCTTTTGGAGGCTGAACAGGTTCAGGTCCCGTAGCCTGTCCTCGTAGGGCCTGCCCTGCTGCCCCCTGACCATGCGAGTGGCCTCCTCTGGGCCCTCGCCATGCTGTCCACATCCCTCTTGAAGTGCAGTGCCCAGAGCTGGACACAGTACTCCAGCTGCGGCCTGACCAGTGCCGCATAGAGGGGGAGGATCACCTCTTTGGACCTGCTCGAGATGCATCTGTGGATGCATGCCAAGGTGCGGTTGGCCTTCCTGACTGCCTCCCCACACTGCTGGCCCATGTTTATCTTGGAGTCAATGATGACCCCCAGATCCCTTTCCGCCTCCGTGCTGACAAGAAGAGAGTTCCCCAGCCTGTAGGTATGGTGCCGGTTGTTCCTCCCGAGGTGCATCACCTTGCACTTGTCTGTGTTGAAACCCATCCTATTCTCATCCGCCCACTCCTGTAACCTGTCTAGGTCTGATTGTAGCCTGGTGCATCTTTCCAGTGTGCCCACGTCCCCCCACATCTTAGCCTTCTGCTTGACTTCATAGTAATGTAGCTAACTATCCCTGTCTCTTCATAAATTTCACCCACTTCTCTTTCTGAATAAAGAGGGCACAATCAGGCCCATGCAGTTTAGGCTTCTGATTAGTTATGGAGGCTTCTGGGGTTTACTTAGGAGTAAAAATTAATATTTATATTATGACAGTGAGAATAACAGAAAATATAGGCACAAGTGGCATGTTCAGCCCTTGAGATACATGAAGAGAGAAATTATTTAACTAGTAGCAGGATGTTTCAATCTAATTAGAGCAAGGGTGTCAAATGTACAGAACATAGGCCAAATCCAGCCCAAAGAGCTCATAGGAAGGTCAGGAACTGGGGAGCAGGGTAAGTGGGAGCAGGGCCTACCACCAAAACCTGGGGCATAAAGCCTCTTGGGAATGCATGTCAGTAGTGAGGGGTGAGCAACAGCTGCATTAAGACAAAACCTGTGGTTCAGACCTAACCTGGAGGCAAGCAAGTTAGAGGAATCTGCAAATAACATATTCACTCAAACCACAGAGAAATATGACTGCTCAATCCTGTTTACTTTTCCCTGAAAAACAAGGTTGGACAAAGGCGGTGACATGGAATTACAAAATGATCTTTAAATAGATTATTTTCCAATTGTAGATTATTTTCATCATATCCACTCACCCTATTCATCACATCTGCATTGTGTTTTGCAAGCACCATGTCCATAGAGTCAGTCTGTTTTATGAAGGGGAAAATACTGGGATGCTGACGGTATTTCCTGTCACTTGCAATATCTGTGGCTTTTCTAGACTTCTCCACATCAAGAGAACCAGCAGGACTCCAACCAAGTCCTTTGTACCATTCATTATAGTCCTGTTTGTATTCATTCTGCAAAACACAACAGAAAAGGAAAAGCACATTTTGCAAACCATAAAATACAAATGTCTGCCGTTATTTCAAAATGTAGTCCTTACACTGAAACAAAGGTCTAGACAACATCTCTACCAATGCTAAACAGAAATGAAAATGGAAGCTTACATTACTTTGAATCCGATTCATGTTTCTGCTCAGTTCCAAATTCATCGCATCTGGTAGTAGGAAATATTTGTGCAGCAGATGTTTGTAGTTTATGTTGGTTATATTAGCTTGTGCATCCTTGGCTGCCAAGACACTGAGTGTATCAGCAGGTGTGTGGTACCTGGTCTTGCTGGTTTCATAGGCTTTCTTGTACTCACGGTCAGACTGCATCTTGGCCACTTGCATATAATGGACTAGTTTGGGATCATCCTGAAGGCTGCGGAAGCCAACAAGTTTCCCCTTATCTTTTTCATAACCTAATTTGTATTTGTACTGCAAACAGAAGAGAGAGAGAGACCCCTTGAATCCACCTTACCAAGAAGATATCAGATTAAGAAAGCAACCCAGCAAAACGTGCTCTAAGAAAGAACTTAAGCTAATCAGAAATAGGCTAATGAAGAATATCTTGCATTCAAAAGCTTGTCTAACTCTATCCCAAATATGCAGTTGGTTCAAGAAATATTTGTCTTTCTGTTTAAACAGGGAACACAGCAGCAGTAGCACTGTGTTCTTAGTGCGATGCTGATCCTTGAAATAATTCAGATATCTCACCATTTTATAAAAGCTGATTTTAAAAGGTTATGTTAAAAATCTTCTCTCATGAAAAAGAAAGATTCTTCGTGAGAGCATGCTCCACACACTGCCTCACATCACAGGGACTCAAGCTAGGCTGGCTGAGTCTACAGCATGCTTCAGGGTAGACATATTCTAAAGCATGGAGCTCTGAGCCAGTCTAGCACATACATTTGAAAAGGTGCTTCCCATTACGCTCCAATTGTGTTTTTTAATAATAATAATGGATCACCCTACCCAACTGCAAGAACACTCCTATCAGCTCAAATTCTGGGCAACCAATTGCCCAAAGTCAGTACTAGGTTCTGCACTGCACCAATCACCACTTGGAAAGGACTGGAAAGAGAGAGATCCTTCTATAAGCTATAGAGTGGCTACAGGTGCCATCTGTGGTGATTCCTGGCCTAGAGACAGACATTCAAAAAGCCTGAGCCTGAATTGAGCCCTGCCCAGCCCAGAGAGCATGCCGGGATGCTGGGAGAGTCTGGTTTAACTTAAACTAGGAAGCAGCCTTGGGATTGTTGTAGTAGAGACCAGGATACCTCACCTTCAGCCCTCTCACACCAAACTCTGAACACTGAAATACAAAGAGATTCAGGGTGACCCTTGAGACTTATGGAGCCACCTCCTCTTTGCACAGTGAATTCCTTCAGATTATCTGAAGGAATGGTCCTGTTACCTAAAGTAGGAATGTCTCTACACTAGTAGTATTAGCAGCAGATTTCCCAAAGCAGTGTCACTTTTTCTGAATTCTGCAATGCAGTAATTAGAGACTAATATATGAAAGTCACAACAGAAGCATGCATGAATTATGTTCGAAGTGATCTTTAAAGAGCCTGAACAATGTCACTTTAATAAATAAACTATACTGTACAGGTAAAATTGGTTTTCTGCAGAGTATTGCCAGCTGACTTATGTTTGTGTATCTTCCAAATGAAGTAATTACTCTTTGATAATTGCAAGCTAATTTAGATGTCAGATAAACTATAGTTATTAAATGTGCTCATAAATTAAAAACTTAGGAGCAATCATGAAATCAACATCTAAAATTGCATCTTGTAAATGAATGCTTTGTAGTATTTAACAAGAGACAGTTTCCTGTTTTAAAAACTTACATCACTAGCAATGTCCCTGGAAGCCCTGGCAGCTTTAATAGAAATAGCATCTGATCGGAGATCATACCCCTTCTTCTTAGCCTCTTCCAAGGAAAGTTTGTACATTTTCTGTGAACAGGAAGAAAAGATGACATTCCTTTTTTTAAAAAAAGTGTAGAATCTCATTTACAAACAAACTACCCAATACATATGATCATTTGAAACAAAGCCTTTTCATTAGCATGGCTCTGTCCTCAGTTATTTAACACTTCTCCAAGCATTTTTAAAAAATTGGCTACACAAAGGGATACATTTTCAAAATGAATCAAAAGCAAAGATCTTAATTATTCATGTTATCACTTTGTAATGTGCCACTGAATGTTTGTCTTTTTATTAAAGCAACTCATTACAGCTTCTGTTATTAAATCTTGGATGGGAAAGAGACAGCTTGCTGTGCATGTTACTATAGATCAGAGAAGAGAGGATTAGTCAGGTAGTACTGTACTATCATTTTAATTACTCCTAATGTTAGATAACTACAAGATAGTCAGCCTTACAAGTTGCACTTACATCACTTAGATTAAAGGCATTAACTTTAGCCAAAGCAATCTCCGGAATATCTGGTGTGATGTGGACTTTTGTCTTGTCTGCTTCCCATGCACGTTTATACTCATGCTGGAAGGATAAATACAAAGAAGATGATAGCGTGATAATTTCAACAAAGGAACCAAAAAGAAAGCAATGTTATCAGAGCCACTTCCTTTATATGGATCAAATTAGTCCCTAGAATATATGCAGCACATGATAACTTTACCTATGACTGCAAGAACAGATGCTGCCCTTTACTTTTATGTATTTATTTCTTCTTAAGGATTTTGACAATGCAGCTGTAGAATAATGGCTCACTAATTTCTACCTTCAGGGAAAAGCAAATCACAGGTATATTGAGCCTGAAGATTGCTAACTCTGTGAAATTCTTATTTCTCTTATCTCATGTGAGCATCACAGTGACACAGCAATATTTGCCAATGTGGTAAAAAAATGCTAACAGGTTTATTTCTCTTCTCACTGAATAAGAGTACAAATCATGAATAATGCCACTGGAGACAATGAGGTTGTGCTGGTATAAAAGCAGAGTAATTGAGAGAACAATCAGGTCTGTAATACTTACCTGTTTAAACCTTTGCTGACCAGTATAGAAAAATTACTCAGTATCGGAGTGATAGGCTGTCAGCCATTTTCCTTGTAGAGGACAACCAGCTGAGCTGTCTCATGAAATGGTTCAGGTATAGTAAGTATATGAATAACCATCTTAGAGAACTAGGCTTAGTCTGTTTGTTGGCCTAAAATTCTGGAGGATCCAGACAGACTCATAGAACATTAATTTTTATTCCATCACTAATTCCAGTGATTCTAGCAACGAACTGATTTTTTCTAAATATTAATGGATAATGTCAGCTTACATCAGTTAACTTCTATTAAATGTATTCATTTTATACAAAGGTTCATATCAGTTTCATAGTTGGTAGGGTCGGAAGGGACCTAAGTAGATCATCAAGTCCGACCCCCCACCACGGCAGGAAAGATTACTGGGGTCAAATGACCCCAGCAAGATGTTCATCTAACCTCCTCTTAAAGACCCCCAGGGTAGGAGCCAGCACCACTTCCCTTGGAAGTTGGTTCCAGATCCTAGCCGCCCTGACTGTGAAGTAGCGCCTCCTGATATCTAGTCTGAACAACTTACGGCCGTTATTCCTTGTTACTCCCGGTAGGACTCAGGGGAACAGGGACTCTCCCATAGCCTGCTGGTCCCCCTTAGCCAGTTTGTAGATGGCCACCAGATCCCCCCTCAGCCTTCTCTTGTGGAAGCTGAACAGGTTCAGGTCCCGTAGGCGCCGCTCGTAGGGCCTGCCCTGCTGCCCCCTGATCATGTGAGTGGCCCTCCTCTGGACCCTCTCCATGTTGTCCACATCCCTCCTGAAATGCAGCGCTCAGAACTGGACGTAGTAGTCCAACTGCGGCCTGACAAGTGTCACATAGAGGGGGAGGATCACCTCCTCGGACCTGCTTGAGATGCATCTGTGCATGCATGACAAGGTCTGGATGGCCTTCCTGACCACATCCTTACACTGTCGGCCCATGTTCATTTTGGAGTCAATAATGATTCCAAGATCCTTTTCTGTCTTTGTGCTGATGAGAAGGGAGTTCCCAGCCTGTAGGTATGCTACTGGTACTCACCAGCCCCCCTCCAGCGAGGCAGGGTCCCCCCAAATCCTAGGCAGGGCCCCCTCTTGCCCAGGACTAACTTGAAGACAGTGGTGGGCCCACTGCACATGTGCGTAGTTTAAAAGGGCCCGCCAGCAGAAAAAAAACCCCAGTTAGGCTCCAGGAGTAGCGCGAGACATGCAGGTGAAAGCCTGCTGTGCCCCAGCACCCTGAAGCCCCCCAGAGACCCCAAATTGCCATAGAGTGCCCCCACCAACCCCCAGCAGCAGCCAGAGGTAAGTGGGGCCCCTAGTGGCCCAGCCTAGCCATGGGGAGGTGGCTAAGCTGGAGCCCAGGAGGGTCACACTCCGCCCTGGCCCCTACTTCACCCAGCCCCCCAGCAAGCCACGTGACTGGAGCCGTGTGAACAGGCTATGCAAACAGGCGCGCTTGTCTGTCTGGTGCATGAGTTAGCATGGAATTTGCGCAGGAGGGCGAGTGGGTGGGCCCATGGCCCTGCCTGTTCACCCCCACCCTAGGGAAGCCAGTCCCAGCCGTAGCCACCCCACCAGCAGCATGGGCACACACCACACCCTGATGGTCCCCTCAGGGTCTGCGAGCCCCCTCTCTGGCGCCTTAGAGGCCTCCACCCAGACGGAGCCCACGGTTCCGGGCTCCACACAGATGGAGCCCCTGGCTCTCGGCTGTGGAGGCTGCCTGTCACTTTTTCAGACTCTGGGGCCCAGGACCATGGTCACCTCCCCTTGTGGGGAGCTCCAGGCCACAGTCCAGACACTGCACGCCATCAGGGACTCTCAGCAGAAAATTGATTCCCACCGCTAGGCCCTTCTCCACCAGGAGATGGAGGGTAGACCACAGTCTCCCTCCAGGACAAGGGAGGACTCGGGGACCTCTCTTACTGTCCAGCCCAGGGGTTGGACCAAGGTGGTCGGGGCCACAAGGCCTGCTTCACCAAGGCCCCTGCCTTGCTGGAGCTATGCAACAGGTACAAACCTCTTGCAGCCCCAGAAGAGCCTGCTGAGTTGCCAGCTCCCACAGGCAACATGGGCACTACCGTAGCTACTGCCCCCGCTCTCCCCAAGACGAAATGAAAAGTGTTTGTCATGGGAGACTCCAACCTGAGGGGGACTGAGGGGACAATCTGCTGCTCCAACCCCTTAGCCTGGGAAGTCTGCTGCTTCCCAGGATCCCACATCTGAGACATTGCAGAGAAGATCCCTATACTTATCCAGCCTACTGACCACTATTCCATGCTCCTTATCCACGTGGGCACCAATGACACGGCTCGGAGTGCTCCCACCAGGGTTATGAGGCACTACAGAGATTTGGAAGCGGGGCTAAAGTTTCTGGGGGCTCAGGTGGTTTTCTCTTCGATCCTTCTAGTCTCAGGCTATGGGCTGAGTGGGGAGAGGAGGATCCAGGTAGTTGACCAAAGACTGCGGCACTGGTGTCATTGGGAAGACTTTGGCTTCCATGACCACAGTCTGCTCTTTGGTGAGAGGCATCAAGCTGCTGGGAAGGGATGGCCTCCACCTCTCTCCAGCGGGGAATAGGCTCTTCTCAGCCAGACTGGCTGACCTGCTCCACCAGGCTTTAAACTAAGCCCACCAGGGGATGGGGGGACTACCGCCACTGCTAGCCTGCTGAGCAACTCTTGCAAAGCCAGCAGATCAAGGATCTTAAGGGAGTCCACCCCTGCCCCAGCACCTGGAACAACCGGTAGGCAAGGCAAGGGCTCACAAGGGGACACTTGCCTGCCTGTACACAAATGCCACGATCTTGTGGAATAAACAGGAACTTGCCCTCCTGCTTAACGCAAATAATTATGATGTCATAGGGAAAACAGAGACCTGGTGGGACTCCACCCATGACTTGACCATGGTTATAAACAGCTAATCCCTGTACTGAAGAGACTGAGTAGACAAAAGGGGAGGGGGCGTAGCTCTCTATGTCAAGGAGAGCTACACGTCCCTGCTAGCTGACATTGGCAACCAGGGTGGACAGCTAGAGACCCTCTGGGTTAAAATCCATGGTGAATGTGGCACAGGGGACACAAAGGTGGAAGTCTACTACAGACCACCCACCCAAAGTCAAGAGCTTGACCAGGAGTTCACCAGGGACCTGGCTGAGGCCATGCTCCAGGTCCATGGTTGTCATGGGAGACTTCAACTACCCAGGCATCTCATGGGAAGAGCACTCAGCTAAATCCAAGCGGTTGCAAAGCTTCCTCTCATGCATGGATGACCTCTATTTGACACAAGAGGTCTACGGGTCAACAAGAGGTAAAGTGTTGCTTGACCTGGTACTGGCAACTGGAGACGATATGACTGGCAACCTAATAATCGATGGGAAACTGGGTGACAGCGATCATGAGCTGATCACCTTCACCATCTGCCATAAAGCTGGCAAGACAGTCCACAATTCAAAAAGGATGTGGAGAAGCTTGAGAGAGGCCAGAGAAGAGCCATGCACATGATGAGAGGTTAGGAAAACAGACCTTACGATGACAGGCTGAGAGCCATGGGACTCTTCAGCTTGGAAGAGCGCAGGCTCTGGGGTGATCTGATGGCCACCTATAAGTTTATTAGGGGTGTTCACCAGGATCTGGGGGAAAGATTGTTCACCAGAGCCTCCCAAGGGATGACAAGGTCAAATGATTATAAACTCCTGCAAGACCATTTCAGGCTGGACATAAGGAAGAATTTCTTTGCTGTCCGAGCCCCCGAGGTCTGGAATAGCCTGCCATCAGAGGTCGTTCAAGCACCTACTTTGAATGCCTTCAAGAAAAAATTGGATGTTTATCTTGCTGGGATCCTATGACCCCAGCTGACTTCCTGCCCCTGGGACAGTGGGCTGGACTCGATGATCTTCTGAGGTCCCTTCCAGCCCTAATGTCTGTGTGTGTGAAATCTGTGTGAAAGTTGCTGATGAAGATGTTGAACAGTGCAGGCCCGAGGACCGAGCCCTGGAGGATCCCACTGCCCGCATCCCTCCAGGTCGAAAAAGACCTATCCACCCCCACTCTTTGGGTGCAGCCCTCCAGCCAATTTGCAATCCATCTGACTGTGTAGACATCAACGCCATAGTCACCTAATTTCTTAATGAGAATGGGTGAGAGACAGTGTCGAAGGCCTTCCTAAAGTCCAGAAAAACTACGTCCACAGCGACACCTGTGTCCAAAGATTTTGTGACCTGGTCGTAGAAGGCCACCAGGTTGGTCTGACAGGACCTGCCTCTAATGAACCCATGTTGGTTGCCCCAAAGCACAATCTCCCCTGCTGATCCCTTGCAGAAGTGCTCCTGGATAATTTTCTCAAAGATCTTCCCTAGGACCGAGGTAAGACTAACGGGTCTGTAGTTTCCTGGGTCCTCCTTCCTCCCTTTTTTGAAAATGGGGACCACATTAGCCCTTTTCCAGTCCTCTGGCACCACACCAGAGCACCATGAGTGCTCGTAAAGCTGTGCCAGGGGTCCTGCAATGACTTCTGCTAATTCCCTCTGCGCTCTGGGGTGGTGATCGTCAGGATCTCCTGACTTGTACAGTCTAGTCCCACGAGAAGGTCCCTGACTAGGTCCTCACTGACCCTGGGCCTGGCAGTGCCTCCCCTGGGTCCATCAGGGACCCTGGTGTGAGGGATGCCCCGGTCCCTGCTCAAAAAATGGAGGCAAAGAAATTGTTAAAAAGGTTAGCCTTGTCATCTGGTGTAACCACCGGATTTCCTAGCGTGTCCTGCAGAGGCCCTACGTTGCCCAGTACCTTCTTTTTACCCCCTATGTATTTAAAAAAGGACTTGTTATCCTTGATCTGGGTCACTAGTCCTAGTTCCATCTCTGTCTTAGCCTTCCTAACAGCACCCCTACAGTCTTGAGCAATGGAGGTATAGTCCTTGGTGATGGCCCCTCCCTTCCATTGGGTGTACACATTCTTTTTAGCTTTGAGACATTCCTGGATGCTTTTGGTGAGCCATGGGGGCTTTTGAGCACTCTTGCCTCCTTTGGTCCGCATTGGGATTGTCGCCCTTTGGGCTTGGAGGATCAAGTTTTACAGTTACAGTAAAATATTCAAAAGCGTATGAATGGTTTAGGAACTTAAGCCTCATTTTCAAAAATGACTGAAGCACTTTTCAAAGCAAGACTTAGACTCCTAAGAAACTTCAGTGCTTTTGAAAATCTTGCCCTTCATCTTGTGTTGGCCAAACATTGCTAACAAGAACAATCCTCAAATCGCCTGATCTGTGAATTTCTTAGCGTGCTGGGACCAGGTTTTGTCATTATTTACGGCAAGGTTTGTGTGGCAAAGTCAATGAAAATATGACATATTCATCTGTGATCCAAACTGATAGTTTCTAATGGATTTGCTCATACTACCAAAAAGTATAACATTCTTTGTCTGACTGTCTTTTCTTGCTGAATACTGAACTGAATTGCCATAGATATTCCATACCTCATCCATGATTTTAGCATTATTCGTAGCTAGAACCATATTCATAGAGTCCATCAGAATGGAGTACTTCAGCTTGTCTGGATGCTGGCGGTATTTCTTCTCACTGACAATTTCCATAGCTTTTCTATTCTTCTCAGCTTCCAAAGAGCCTAGTGGCAGCCATCCAACACCCTTCATATATTCAACATATTCTGATTTGTACTGATTCTGCAATAAAAGGAAAATAAAAGTTCAGTAAATGAAAAAATTCAGGATGGCTCACTACTTGCTGGATGCATTTAGTGTTTAAGATTCTGAACATGGGAGCATTTAAATAAATACACTTGTTTTCTACATTTATAACAGGGCTCTCTACTTTATTATGCTCATTCTTGTATTTCACATGGCATTCAATTACCATTGATTTCAGCACACCAGTGTGAGACAGCAGAATCAGGCTCTCTCAAAGGAAGGAATTAGTTACAATCCTGAGAAATAGGTGTTAAGTAAATTTCATCTGTCTGGGAATAGTCCAAAGTGGTACTCTGCATTGGAGACAACTCTCTGAAACATAAATCCTCATCTCTTGCCCTCTGACTCCAGAAAGGAAGTAAATTACTAGAAGGAGGGCAAATCTCATTCCCCCACAAGTTCTTCAGAGAGTAGGTGAGAACAGAGAACCAGAATCAAGGCTGTGAGATAATTTTTTTAATACAGCTATTCTTGGCTTGGACTGCACACAAGTGTTACTCCTAAGAGTTAGAAGCAAATAAATGGGTGACAAATAAACATACAAAAAAGCACATCAGCAAATGGTCAAAAATAACATTTCTGTCATGGAGCCAAAGTTCTTTATAAACTACTTTAGTTTAATATTTCAGAGTGGTCTCATCAGTATGAATCACAATGCCACAGAACTCTTGTTACACTTGCTGCATTTTTGTATATAACTGCACTCATTTGCTTTTTTTTTTTAAAGAAAACTCTAGTATTTTCCCTATAGTATACATTCATGAAAAAATATTACTGAATTGGTAACATAAAGGTTGTAGACTTTCTTACTTACATCACTCTGTATCTGCATCATGTTTTTGGCTAATTCAAGATTCACTGAATCAGGCAAAGCACTGTATTGGTGGATCAAGTGCTTGTAGTTTGTATTGGTAGCCGCTTCCTGTGCTTTCTTGGCTGCTACAACACTAAGCATGTCAACCGGGGTGTGGAACCTGGTCTTGCTCTTCTCATAATCTTTTTTGTATTCACGGTCAGATTGCATCTTAGCCACCTGCATGAAATGCACCAGCTTGGGGTCGTCCTCCAGACTCCGGAACCCGATCTGCTTTCCTTTTGTCTTCTGGTAAGCTAGTCTGTATTTGTACTGGAAGCAGAACAGAAAAACTTCAAAGGAAACTGAATAAGGAGGAATACAGTACTAAGCAAGTTTTACTTGTTCCGCATGTTATAAAGCCTTTGGCTTCACCAATCAGAAAGGGTCCATCCCTAATCCATCACATTCTAACTCCAATCCATCAAAGCACTGAACCCTGTTTAAATCCATAAATAGTCTTAGATTCTTAGGTTTGAACTTCACCTTGTATGAAGCTTGAAAATTCAATTGTGCATGTTCAAGTCAACCCTAATTTGGGTGGTTTTAGAGATGTAGTGAGCCAAATTTCACTGCTACATTTACCCAAACGCATTCTGAAAATAAAACTTACATCACTTGCTATATCTCTGGAGGCCTTGGCTGCCCTTATTGGGATAGCATCTGGCCGCATGTCATATCCTTTCTTCTTCTCTTCCTCCCAACCAGATCTGTATAGTTTCTAATCCAAAACATAAAAGTGCAGGAAGTTTTAGTTATGAAGGTGGGAAAAGTTCACGACAGTATAACTGAACTTAAACATTTTAACAAAAGATCCAAAGATAGCATTTTTAACAGGTACCAAATGTCCTCTGCATTTGCTTACATTGCTCATGGTGTTCTGGTTCACCCTGGATTGCAGAATTTCTGGAGTGTCTGGCATAATATGAATCGTAGTCTTGTCTTTGTTCCATTTATCAATATAAGCTCTCTGCAATTACATAGTGATATTGAAAATTGAAAAGACATTGCAATATAGTATAGAATAGGAGAATATTTTCATTTGACTTGTGCATGATGAACAAAACATGTCAACAAGAATTTTCCTGAGCATTACAAATACCTATGCAAAACTAAACAATCATTTGCCCCCTTATTCTTTTGTATTTTATCTGAAAAAAGGTAAGTTAGCCATACTGTAACAGCACAGGGTGCACTCTGTTACTTGCAGTGGCCTGAGCAGCAGCAGGGCAGCCTACAGCTGGCTGCAATCCCAGTTGGGCACTACTACCTGATTGGGAACAGAGCCCAGCTATGTCTTATAAGAACAGCAAGGCCAGAAGCAGTTTCCTGCTAGCAGCCAGGAGGACAACAACTCAGCTGGGGCTGCTGCTCATGACACCTTGGAGGTAAGGGCAGGAGCTATGGGGATGGCTGCAGGCTCCTGGTCCTGGGGCACGACCTAAAACTACACCCTGCTGGGGCTGGTTAGTGTGGTGGGACTGCCAGTGGTGGGGCAGTCTCCAGGAAATGCCACACCTGGGGCCTCCCCAGTAAAGGGCGAGTATGGGGCGCCAGAAAGCCTCAGCCCCTGCTGCCTTGCAGGTGACCCCGTGGAGGGGGAAGGCTGGGGGAGCACACCCCAAAGGACAAAGCATGAGCCCAGACTCACGGGGAGTTTTGAGGCAAGGCCCCAGGTCAGGAAGGGACCTGGGACAGCACCCAGACTCACTGTGAGCTCTGAGGTTGCACATAGAAGCTAGAGTGAAGCTCCAGGGGAGTGGGGTCCTGAGCATTGGGGAGCTATTAACGAAGCTCCCAGGGAAAGAGATAAGGGGTAGCCCAGGGAGAGGCTTGGAGGCCTAGTGTGTTGGGCTTGGGGCCCAGAGTGTGTGTGTAAAGAAAGAACCCAGTGTGAAGGCACTGGGACCATGAGCTCTGGTGGGGAGTGAGAGTCCTGTGTGAGACTCCAGTGAGACTCCAGAGCTCAGGTCCCAGTGTGAGCCACTGGAAAACATCTGCAAGGCATGGGACACAGTGCAGGGATGGTCGGAGCTGCATGCATAGGCCCTTGTCATCAGGGTGCGTAAATGGGCAGCCTCCCATCTGATTAACATTCTAATCATTAATATCAAGGTGTGATGGGTAAAGTAGGCAGATGGTTAGCCCTAAAACAAGTGAGTGGACCAACATTTAGACTGGCCCCGGGATGACCACTTGTTACACATGATAAATAATATATTGTAATTGCAAATTTGCCATGTGTAACTTTTACATTTTTTGCATATTCAGAAACAACTAAAGCACTTTTTTCCGTGTACCATCTTCCTATGACCCATGCCGGATGGGGACCTGGTGTCTCCCAAATGCTTTGGAAAAGCTTTAGAGAAGAATTTCTATTTTGGGCTCTCCTCCAAATTGTACCAGAATTCCACATCTTTTAACACTCACTCATCACCAATGCTGTTTCCCCACATAAAAGGATTCAAAGTTACTTAAGGGTTGTAACTGTGAGGAATATAAACCCTACCATTCATACAGAGCAAAGTGTTTTAATCTTTGCTGCAAGCAGAAATTGCTGTACATGCTCAGCTATGGAGCCACTCAGGGACCTGGGCTATCTTTTGGGTCCCAATCCATTAAAATGGTGCATCCACTACAGCCAGGGAGAGGCCAGATGTCCCCAGTAGGAA